>NW_027526445.1:170405219-170431104 GCF_048455015.1 Haemaphysalis longicornis
CACAAGAATTTAAAGTGTTTGTCGTGGATTTTAGGTGTTAAAGATGTGAAGAAACAGTGTAACAATCAAGTTTTAGTGTATTGCGTGAAATTACGAGTTTAGTGGATTGTCATTATTACGAGGCAACATTGGGAGCAGCACTCTTCAATAGACTCTATGTCACGATACAGTCCAGTTAAAGCCGGCTTCTCTTCTCTGCTTGCACGTTCCATTTAGTCTGTGGACGGCCGCTCATTGCATGTTTGCTGTGCCTCATACGCTCCATCTGTGTTTGCTTTTATGTGCAAATGGTGGACGTGTACATAGTTCATCCTGCCTTGCAGCAACATTTGCTGATTTAATTTCAGCTGATACTCTTGCTGACAAAGCAGGATATACAGGCAACATTAATGAACTTTTGAAATCAAACAGCCTCAGCAAAGCACCAAGAAAAAAGAAAGACCTCTAAATACCAACTGTGAAATAAGAAATAATGCTGGGAAAGCATTCACGAACCCGTTAGCGCCTATCTAAATGTGCACTAATGTGCTTAGGTATTGGGCAATAACAAAATTTTGCATTGCGTTGAAAACGTTATAAATAATCCCAGATAAAACATTAGATGAGGGCCTTGAAATGTGTTTTGTGGTCCTTGAAAGTCCTTGAAAACCCTTGAATTTTTGCTTTTGATGCCCGTACGAACCCTGTAGAATACGAGAGGAGAGACGACACAAACGCCGGTCCCGCTACGCGCTTCCGTTTTTGGGGGAAAAGCCGTATTATGAACGCAGAGTATGCGACGTGCATTGTAGAATGATGTGCAGCACTATACCTCCCATCGTGCACCGAGCAGAGGGATTAACTGGCGCTGTTTATGATGAGGAGCGAGATCGTTCCCTTCTGCTCCTTGGGTCCTCCTGACGTTGGTGACCCGAGGGGGTTATCCTCAAGTTAGGGGTGGGGGAGCAGATTACACTGATCGACTGGGATGCCGCTGTGACGTAATTACTACGCCCGCGTGCGATATGCGAGCGGACGATGTTTTTAGCTTACAGAGACTGACTGTCTCGTTTTAGATTTATTCTGTGATATAAGAAGTGGGAAGGTGTCCCGTTGGGCAGGGGTGATAAGTCCAACTGTTTTTTGCTGATCGAAAGAAACCTCCCTTGCTTTGTTTTTGATAGCTTGTTTCGTACGGCGGACCGAGATATGAATCGCGATGCTTTTTTTAAAGCGAATGCTTTCTTTCAGAAAAGTAATGCACGTCCCCACAGGCCGGATGGTCGGCGGAAAAAGCTCTGATAAGGCGTCTGGACGCACGGCGCGTGCATGACAGCGGAACCTTCAATTGTGTCGTAGCGGTTACTCGAAAACCGCGAGAAAGCAACGCTTTTAGATAAGACAGTACACGTACCGATCATGAAGAAGAAGTGCAGTTGTACACCCTAGTCTCATAAACCACGTGTGGGTATACATTTAGATCGTTCGTAGGTGCCTTTACTAATTAGTGCGCGAAAAATGGTCGCATGGGTTCGTTCTTCATTTGCGATTCGGGCCTTTGAAGGTTCTGGCGCAGTTTTGATGTGAGTAAGCCTTCGTCCTTCTTTCACATTTCTGTAGGAAGGGAAGTTGTTTTGTTGCTGTTGGCCAATAACTGTTATATTTCCTCGATTCTAAGAGCTCTCCCCTGCTTCCTTTTCGATTCTACGAAACGTCTGTGCGTGTTCGGGGGGTGGGCTTATAATAGATTCGAAGCCCACGTGTTTTCAAATGGAAACTTTTTGAAACTTTCTATTTGCAAAACTGTGTGTGTGTGGGGAGGGAAGCGCTTAGAGTCGGCTGCAGCTCCTTGCATGCGCAGTGGCGCCTGCACTTGGCTTATTTGTCGGCGAGGCTCTTGGATCGATAGTCTCGGTGCGGCCCGTCTGTTCTCTCGCGCGCGATGTTGTGGCTAGCCATCCCCAGCTCTATGGTCACGGGCGCTGGGCTGAGAAGCGTGCAGCGTCGTGTACGGTATACGGGGCCAGGGAGTCAACGTTTGTGTCTGCTCTCGCGCGGACGGGCATTGGTTTACGCTAGTTTTAGTTTATCCCAGATTGACGATGCGGGTTGACCGCTTAAAAGGCTTTGGAGAGAACATGCGTACCGGAATATTACACGGGTGAGTGTCAACGCGGTATGTTTCGTGTGCGCAGGCCATTGACTGCCGACACCCGTGAGTGGTCCGGCTTTGAGAGAGAGAGAGAGAGAGAGAGAGAGAGAGAGAGAGGAGAGAGAGAAGAGAGAGAGAGAGAGAGAGAGAGAGAGGAGAGAGAGAGAGAGAGAGAGAGAGAGAGAGAGAGAGAGAGAGAGAGAGAGAGAGAGAGAGAGAGAGAGAGAGAGAGAGAGAGAGAGAGAGAGAGAGAGAGAGAGAGAGAGAGCGCTTGGCGGCTGATTACCTGATCAGCTTGAGTGATTTTCTCCTCTTGTTATTCCTTGTGTGGCCTATATTGGAATTGTAAAGTTGTAGATCGAATTTCAAAAAATACATTCGTTACGATTGCTTGAGACAAGCTACGCCTTAATTGTGAGTGCATATTTTTCAGACACAAAAAGAATTCAGGAGGAAAGACGCCCCAAGTGGAAAAAACAAATGCTGGGGTGGAATGCCCCCACTCTCTGACTGGGCGACGGCGTGGGACATTTGCGCGATTTCCGTCTTCGGGTTATCGTGCCTTTGAAAGGAAAGTTACCGGAAGGAAAATCGAATCCACGCTGCTTAGATCCGGTCATCCTCGGATGCCCCGAGAGATACGGGAGGATTATCACAGCGAGAGCGATGCGTTGGACCTTTTGGAATTTTCTTCGCGTTGCTTCTGCACTCTCGAAGTGCGGCCGAAGAAGACGTGACCAATAATGGCGTTACTGCAAACACTGCGCCACACATTATAAACGACCCTTGGTACGGGGGACGTAGCCGATGACTGAATGAATGAATGAAGTTTTACTGAAGATGACTTCCATGCGGGTTGGGTACCCTTAGTTCAAAGCGCCTCTAAGAAATTTCTTGGCGAAATCTGCCAGGCGCAGTATATATGATTGGTGATTGAAGTGCTGCTCTACCTCCGGGAAATGGGTTTCATTAATCGACGTTTGGTTGGTCCTGGTTGAAGGCCTTGGCAGCTGAGGCTTGGCTTCCCGTGATCGAGGCTGATGCGGATTAGTTGCGCTCCGATGAAGTCGGATTCATCAATCCACAGCAGCGGAAAGCCGGAATCCGTCTTCGCAAGACTGGCAAACTCCTCGCTCGCTGTTCTTCAAATCTAGAGGCCCGAATCTTTGGCGCGGGTGGACCTGGCACGGATGGAGTTTGTTGCTGTTCGCGATCCTCCACACAGCTAGCGGGTGGGTCAGCCAGCAGCGAAGACGGCTGCAACATCTGACCCCACCCCATCGCGTCTCCGCGGCGTTCACTTTTTGCTGGCAAATTTGCTGCTTCATATCACGTTGTATTTCGTAAAATCCGGTACTGGTGGCCGCTGTCTCGCACGCCAATGAAGACGTGAACTATTGGGCAGCTTGACGGCTGGCCCCCTCTGCCTCTGTGGGCTGGTCGAGGCACAGTAAAGTGTCTAGTTTTCTGGTCATTCGGGTACTGCATGTATATTCCCTCTAACGCGGGTAACTTAGCATCAAGTCGAAGTAATAATATCTAGGATGTAAATAAGGTGCATATTTGTTTTGTATGAACTGTGCCTTTGTATACTGTACCATTTAGAAATTGTTCTGTTCATTTTCCTTCTTTTTCTTTCATTTTTTCACGTTTTTTTCGCACTTGGTTGGTCGACTGAGGTTCGACTTGTTTCTGTTTTTTTTTTTTTTTTCATTTTTTAAACATGACACTTGCTTTGTAATTATAGAACGGCAGTGCTGCGCTGCCGTCGACGTGTGTACACGGGATAGGGTCCTCGTCAAGCCAGCGCCTGTGCTGGCTTTTTGACCACACTTCTTGCAACGTGACATGTAAATACATAAATGAATAAATTTTAATAATCTACGAAAGAAAAAGAAATCACAAGGCAAGAATTACATGTGACGTAAATGCGTGCGCTGCTATCGACTCCTTACACCCTGCCCCGCATTTATTTCTCTCGTTCGACTCAATCCTACAACATTTTGTCAACGTAAAACGATAGAACTGTGTCGCGCTTTTAGTCTGGCCGTCACGCCCGCTTTATTTGCGGCGTCGTGCGTGCGACACCCATTAAACTCGTGCGCCGAACATTGCGAGAACCCGTGGGAGTACCGCTGCCCCTTCGGTGATTTGAAGCAATGCGTAGTATTTCTAGGTAAAAAAAAGCCTTGAAGTCGCGCGGTCGCGTTGCTCCTGATTGAAGAAGCGCACTTTTCGTCCGATCACACTCGTGCACCAGTCATGTCAACGCGCAGGCCGGTTCTTTTTGTTCGAATCACGCCACCCCCTCCTTGTGTATTCCCCAGTGTATTCCCAGTGTATTACCTGTGTATTGCCAGTGTTAATTGCCAGTGTACGTACCACCGCTGCCACACAAGCAGGTTCTCGTCCCGCTTTGGGGAACAAGTCTCACTGTGGACGCTATATATAATATAAGCCACCCGGAGTTTACACATTCGCTCCGCCGAGTGCGTGCCGTCGAGGTCTGCGCGCACCGGTTTCGGTCTCCGACGCGAGCGAAGCGGCGACCGAAAAGACGAAGAAAAGGCGGCGGGCGAGAGAGCGAAAGGCACAAAGGCCTCCTCCTGCCCGCGGTCCGTCCTAGTTCTGGCAATCAGTTGCCGCCTGATTATTTCCCGTTTGGAGAAGAAAAGGGCAGCAGCCGCGGAAAAGGGGGAGGGGGGCAGCGAAGGTGCTCGCGTTCACCTCAGCGCCGCTCGCCAGACGAGTCGAACCGGTACACCAAGGGTAGCCGGCTGGCTCGGCCGCTTCGCCGCATACTGGGGTAAAGGGGAAGAAGAAAGAAAAGCCTGGTCTCGGCGGCGGCGGCGGCGGCTGCTGTGTTGAAACGAAACGGACTCTCGGTGTCGGCACGCCGCGTGTTCCGCGTTTCGCCGCGGCGACTGCCGCGCGACTGCCGTGTTTTCTCGACTGTAATAAGCACGAGGGGGATTTTTTTTAAAATGCAGAGCAGTTCAGTAACTCACGATGTCACCCGCGTTGACGTCCGTAGTCGTAGTCCGCTCCTCCCCCTACACTATATATAAAAAAATACTATCCGGCGCCTGGTTTCGATCCCTCGACCCTGCGGGCGGAACGCAAGGTACATGGTGCTCTACCCATTGCGCCACAAAGCCGACACAGAATGGGAGGCTACGAACGCGCTGTATATCCTTGACTCATTCAAACTACGTCAAGAAGCTGCTGATACAACGCATTCACTACCACCAACTCCCCAAACACTAAACGTTAACGCAATACAC
Source organism: Haemaphysalis longicornis (assembly GCF_048455015.1). Classification (NCBI taxonomy): domain Eukaryota; kingdom Metazoa; phylum Arthropoda; class Arachnida; order Ixodida; family Ixodidae; genus Haemaphysalis; species Haemaphysalis longicornis. Next base: position 170,410,635 of record NW_027526445.1, read on the forward strand.
CCACCCCCTATGCGACGCATTTACTCCAGTCCCCGTCGCGGGGAGATGGGCCCAATTTTTTTTTTTTTTTTGAGCCTAGGGTGCGTAGAGTGCTTCGATCCTGAAGCACACCCACTTTGATCTGAACGTGTCGGTACGTGAATCAAACAGGGGCGTCTCCCGGCCGCGCAGAACTTTGATTTTGGGGAAGCTGTCTCATTTGGCGCGTGTCACAAGTTTGCCTGCTGAAGTATTTCGCGCCAAAGGACGGTGAAACAAAAGTTAAGAGACGCTAGAGCTGTGAGCTATAGTTCATCTCACAAGCTAGCTGCAGCACTGTGGAGGCTGCATTGTTATCAATAGTGCGCCCACTGAGGGCGCCTAATCCGCCGTGAAGGGGGTCCTGAAAGGACACTCCCTTCTCCCCTCTCGGCAAGTGGCACCGCACGGCCCCGGCGCCTTTTGTCGCTTCCTTCGCGGTGAGTTAGGCGCCCTGAGGGGGACAACAATGTAGCCTCCACAGTGCTGCAGCTAGCTTGTGAGATGAACTATAGGTCGTGGCTCCAATGAAGATCGAATGGGAGAAACTAGGGATTGAGAAGGTTTAATAATAGAGAAAAACAGGTTACACAGGATCAGGACAGAGGAGCACGGGAGAAAACGTCTGACGCGGTGCACAGGTGTGGGGCGACTCTCGCCAGTTGTCTCAGAAGACGTTATCGTTGTTCGCGCAGCCTCCCGTTCTCGAATAGCACCGCTTGCAGGTTCGTCTGCCGTTCGTCGTCGTAGGCAGCCTGAAGTATCGTTGGCACATGCGTTCGTTTGGAGAGCTGGCGACGTTTTTTGTTGTCCTCGAGGAGACGCGAGACGATGTCGTCCCTACGGCCAGAGCCAGAGTGATCTTAGTTTGTTCACCAACTGTTGCTTCTTCGTTGAACGCAGGACGTCGCGTTCCGTTGAAGTCAGGAGTGGGTCGATCACCGTTGACGTGGAGTCCGTCGTAGCCCCTCGTCTGCGTGCCGCACTCTCGTCGTGGTGCGGTTCGTCCGCGTCGTTCGTCTCTTCGTCCGTTCGTTCCGCGGCCTCAAACCCTGATCCTGTCGACTGCGCCAAGTGAGCCAAGTCGTGGCTCGAATGAACACCGAATGGGAGAAACTAGGGATTTGGAATATAGAGGTTTAATAATAGAGAAAACTGAGGTTACAATGGATCAGGACAGAGTCGCCCCATGCCTGTGCACCGCGTCAGGCGTTTTCTTCCCGTGCTCCTCTGTCCTGATCCACTGTAACCTCAGTTTTTCTCTGTTATTAAACCTTTTAAATTCTCAACCCTAGTTTCTCTCATTCGATGTTCATTCGAGCCACGACTTGGCTCACAAAGCGGTCTATCGGTGAAAAAGAGGCCGTCGATAAGTATCACCGGGCTCTTTCTTTCGCCTTCAAAAGACGTGTTGAAACTAAGGTGCACCCGAAAAATCTTTGAAAGCGTTGTCTGTTATATCCCCAAGTGTTAGATCCCGGAGAACGTCCACTTTGATATGTCGGCAACAGTTTGAAACGTTGTTTGCTGAAGAGGAATCGAGAAAGTGCGGTACCACATTCGCTGTACACGTTCCGCGCTGTAGGTTTGCTCGGCTCGCGTCAGCGACGTCTTGCCAGCTCATCCCCCGACGTGTCCCCCCTTTGCGGTTTACGGCTACAAATCATGAGAGTGGGGTATTCGGTGTGCCGCGATGAGTGACCACAGAACGGAGTTCGCGAAAAAGAAATCAATGCCGCGTATTTTCCTCCTGACTAGAGATACGTGGCTTTGTGGTTAGACATAATCATCATCGTAATCATCGTCATCAACAGCCCACTCAGGTCGAAAGCAGGACGAAGGGCTCTCCCATCGACCCACAACCGCCCCTGTCCTGCGCTGCTCGAGTCCAGCCTTTGCCTCCGAATTTCTTCATTTCGCCCCTCCATCGTGTTATTGGCCTTCCCTTGCTGCTAGGCCCGTTTCTCGGTATCCCTTCTGTTACCTTGCGCGGTCCAGCGGTTGTCATGTCGCCCGAGTACGTGTCCAGCCCAAGCCCATTTCTTTTTCTTTACTTACACGATGATATCATCTGATGAATCAAGGGTTTGACGGACGCATGTCTGTTTGGGGGGGGTACAAGGTCCCGTGGGGGGAGCCGAAACGTCTTCTAAGTTTTTCTTTCACTACTTGGTCGGTGCCCCTTTTGCTCTCTTGTATGATACCATCTATTTGTTCCTTTATCGAGGCAGCTCGTTTCCTGTCCCTGAGTGTTACTCCTTACATTATTCGCTCCATGGCCCGTTCAACCGACCCAAGTTTGCTTTCAAGTTGTTTAGCAGGGCGCCAAGTGTCCGCTCCGCATGTCATCACCGGCAGGACGCACTGTAGAGATGCGAAAGCCCAAAGTGCACCCCTTAAATTACATTAGCTTTCTAGCTTATTAGCGCACCTGGCTACCGAGGGAATAGAAGGGGGTAGAAAACGCCGTTGTGTTTGATGGCGGCGGAATTTGGCGCGATAATATTTGTGGACACAAGCTAGGTTACGTGTCGGTACTACGAGGCAGGCGGGAGGCGGTTCTTTGCGTCAACACCATCCATGACGGGGCCCCGTCTAGAATTTTTTTGCATACCGCTGCTTTTCCATGAATTGTCCCGGCGCCAATCTTGAGAGCTTGTGTCGCTAACCAACCCCTCGTATTTGTGGCGGTCGCCGTTAAAGGCGAACTGGCGTTATATGAGGGGGTCGGTGAAATAAACTAGGGTTGATCTACCTTAGCAGATAAATGGACATCTGGTGGAACAACGGTTCAAGGGACTTGGGTACACATACGACATGCTCCTGGTGCTAGTTGAAGAACGCAAATGAATCGCCAGAGCTTGCGTGTGTTTGTGCTTAACGGGGTCCGTGCAAAGAATTCATATTTTAAGGTTTAACGCACCGAAGCTACACCTGGCCAATAAGGCGCGCCGGAGGCGATGAGACTCCGGATTAGTTTTGTCTCTAACGTGCTCCGAAATCTCGGACACACGGGCGTTTTGGCTTTTCGCCTCCATCAGAAAAGCGGCCGCCGCGGCCGGGATCGAACCGGCGTCCTTACCCCCCGTGGTGGCTCAGGGTCTAAAGCGTTGTGCTGCTGAGCCCAAGGACGCGGGTTCGATTCCCGGCTGCGGCAGCCGCTTTGCTGGTGGAGGCGAAAAGCGAAAACGCCCGTGTGATCGTGATTTCGGCGCACGTTTGAGACAAACAAAACTAATCCGGAGTCTCATAGCCTCCGGCGCAGGTACTGGCCATGGGAGGTGTACCGGTACCGTACTGTGACCGATTCTGCACTTTGGTACAACTCTCTATTGAAATCAGTACCAAGTAGGCATGAAGGTACTGAAATAGCTCATTTTGACGCTTATAGAGTTGCCTCCCTTTTCGCACGAGTGGCAGGTACATCCCGGATTTCCTTTACACACCCGGTCGTTCCAGGAGGCATCGTCGTCGTCGGCTTTCGCTTGCGGTGCGTTCCGCCTGCGCGGCGACGTCGTTCTCTTCTTCTTTTCTTTTTTCCGGCCACGCGCGCGCGTTCCGTTAGGCGGCCGCACTCCTCGCCTCACCTGCCGTTTCCTTCCTCCGGCCGCACCGAGGAAGAGGAAACGCACGTGGAGAGGTCTGCCTCTCTTTCCTCCGCACGGCTGCTGCTCGAGGGTCCTCGGCGCGGGCCGGCCGATTCTTTTTTGGCGCGTCTCGTGCCGCGGCCGCTCTTTCTGGGCGCTGCTGTGTGCTTGGCCCTGGGGTCACTAAAGAAGCTCTCAGAGTACCACGTCCACCTCTGAGGCACGCAAGTCAGCAATGGTGGCCATTTGGGTGTTTATCGGTGTTGCGAGATTACGGCTTTTACGGCTTCGTCGCTAACTTGAACCTGGTCGCTGGTTAACAACGCTGTAGAAGATGCAGCAGAGCGGCGTCTTCGTAGACACTTCTGCTGCTGAAATGCTGCTACACGCGTTATCTTTGATCCGCGTTTGGAACGACGTCAGTCGCGCGCAGCCGCAGGGCAGGGTGGACAGGCTAAGTGTACCAGAGTTGGCCGACTGAAACGCATAAACCACAAAATGGCGGCGCCCGTGTACCGTCGCAGTGAAAACAAATGTCACGTGATGCTAATTCACCTATGATCGTGGCGGCGGCACGGAAGAATGGGAGAAAAGAGGGCCGATACTCTGTACCCTTGTCCACTAGCACTACGTCGCTTCCTTCACCTGCCGCGACCTTGGGGCGACCTAGTGGACACCCGTTGTCTCGTCCTCCGACGCGTCCCGTGTCGTGGCACGGCACGTCGAGGCTGATACCTGATGCTGACCGCGTAATCGGTCTTCCCAACGATGTATGCGCGGAAGCGCTCGTTGTAACGAATTCGCTTTATTCGCAGTGTGTCAGCACTTCAGTGAGAGAAAATCAACTCTGCTTTTAACGAAGTATCGCGTATGACGAAGCCAGTTTCTTGTTTCGATGACGTAGCAGTAAAGAGGTCTTTTTGCTTCTACACCCTTTTGGGCGCGCTTAGGCTAGAAGCGGTTGTCCTTTTGATGTCGCTGTTTTCACAGGTCTCTCCCTCTCTCCCTCCCTTTCATGCTGTTCTGTTGAGTGGTATTTCATTTCTGATGGAGGCGAAAAGCAAAAACGCCCGTGTGCACGAGATTTCGGCGCACGTTAAAGATCCCCAGGTGGTCAAAATTAATCCGGAGCCCTCCACTACGGCGCGCCTCATCGCCTGCGTTGCGTCGGCGCGTTAAACCCTACAATCAATAAATGAATGGTATTTCATTTGGTCTCTTGGCGCTGCGCCCGAACGTTTCATAACCTGAAGCTGTCAAGTTGGATTGAGATGTGTGTGTGTGTGTGTGTGGGGGGGGGGGGGGGGGGGGTTGGCCCTAGTCTCAGTACCGTTGTGTTGTTGATGATGATGGTGACGACGACGGTGACCACCACGGGTATGCACTCTGCGCATGAGACATTCCGTTCTCTTGTGGGGACAAGCCCGGCCCGACACCCTAGTTCTTTTCAGCAATTGCTTAAGAACTCCGCTGTTCGGATTCCTTAGCCTTGGGGTGGAAACGTGAATTTTTGAGCGAACGCCCTGGGCTCGGGCTCCGGCAGTTTGAATTTTTTTCTAGGATTCGTGATTTTTTTTTTTCACTGCAAAAGATTCTCTTGGGCCAATTCTGCGCATTCTTTTTGTAAGTACGGGTATTTTGGTATCTTTTAGGCCAGTTTAGTAGCGGGGCGGGGCATACCAACACGCTTAATCGACGTTAGACATCGCACCGCAAGTGCCTGGGTTGTAACTACCGTATTTTCGCGCGTATAACCCGCCCTTGCTTATAATCCGCACCCCACTTTCAGCCCTCCGGAAAGGGAAAATAAATCCTCGCGTATTGCCCGCACATTTGGTAAAGGAAAGGCTTCACCGAAGCTAGTGTTCAATCAACGCATCAGATACTGTGTAGACAGAAAGAACGTATATTTAGCAAGCAGAATACGCTGACTGCAAGGCGAAAATCACAATTGACTCAGTGTCACTGCTCTCGCTAGAGCTGTTACTTGAGCCGCAGTCCTCACTGTTCACTGCACAACGCGCATTTCCGTGAAGCATAACTAAAGGAAAAACCCCGCGTGTTACCCGCACCCCTACTTTGCAACTGAAATTTTCGCATTTTTAGTGCGGGTTATACGCTCGAAAATACGGTATCTTGAAACGGGATGTAGCGCCTAGCTTGTCATTATTCTGTGATAATTGGGATCGATTCGAGCAGTATCCTTACCTCGATCTGCTAAAAGCTAGTGCGATCTCTCCGTGCAATCTGTAAGGCGACGCGATATTCCCGCTGTCAACCTCTTGGCGGTCACTGTAGCGAACCGGGAAGTGAACACGACCCAGGAAGCGCGCGGCTGCGGCCAGGACACGGTCTTCGGTGCCGTTTCCCCTCGATTCAATAGCATTTCCCCGTGTGCAGCGGCCGCGCGGACGCCGTTTCTTCTTGTTCTGTTTTCTCCCCTGCCTGCCTCGCTTGGCGCAACAGAAGGCGATCGCCTGGCTGCCTGCCGGTCGATGCGAATCAGTGTCAGTGAGCGGAGAGGTCTGACCGCCCTGTGGCGGTCGTGCTTCTTGCGCGGCCTGCCTCTTTTTTTCTCTTCGTTTTTTCTGAAAGCATCACTTGGGTTGGTTGTGAATATTTTCCCCCTCTGGGGTTCCATTTTTAGAGATCTGTTTTGCATCCATTTCTGTAGAAATTTTGTGAAATTTACTTACGGAGTGGCGTGATCCTGATCGTCACGCGTCAAAACAGGTTGAGAGGTATTGATTTTCGTATTGGGGTCGATTCACTCGGAAAATCGCGTGGTTGACAATGTACTCCCGCGCACGCGTAAAATGTTCGGCTTGTAAGTCTGCCCGGCCGGCGAAAAGAAAACTTATCTAGCCCTACTTGGCCGCATTCAATTTTCAAAATTGACCGAGCGGTGCCCGGAAGTAGCCCACGTTAGTTATGGACATGTCGGCGGCCTACATTGAGCCCGAGTCTCGCCCTGGCTCGCGGCTCTCCGCGCGTTCCTAGAGCACGGCGGCATTTGCAATTGCGCTTCGGCGCACGGCGCGAGCGATGTGTTAACGCGGGAGGAATTCGGGGAACGACGAAATGGTAGTTGTCTTTTCTCGTGCTCTCCATTGCTGGGGGGCATGCTAGGAACCGAAGAAAATGGTAAATGGAAAGAGTAAACGAAGCTTTAACGGAGTATAGGGGAGATGGGGACGGGTGCAAGAAAGCTCACCGCTAACGCGTAAGACTTCAAAGGTAGCGAACCTGTACGCAACTTTCAAGGCCACCGCGAATGTTTAAGTTCATGATTGCAGCAGATTTGCTTGTTCTTCGTTGCCGGAACGACCTTTACTCCATAAGTGTTGCTAAAAATGTGAGCTTCCTTCATTTTTTTTTCGAAGTGATAATCACTGGACATCACCTCGGAGGGGCGTGCGCTATGATGTGTCTTGTTGCGAGCAAGAGAGAGAGAGAGAGAGAGAGAGAGAGAGAGAGAGAGAGAGAGAGAGAGAGAGAGAGAGAGAGAGAGAGAGAGAGAGAGAGAGAGAGAGAGAGAGAGAGAGAGAGAGAGAGAGAGAGAGAGAGAGAGAGAGAGAGAGAGAGAGAGAGAGAGAGAGAGAGAGAGAGAGAGAGAGAGACCAAGCGCCGTCGACGCAGCCGTTAAACTATCGCCTGGACACGTGGTTCGCTTCCGCTATAAGCGCACGCACAGACGTCCCATACGGCTTTAAGCGACCATGCGTTGGCGAAGCAGCCGCTTCCCCCCTCGCCTAGTCACGTGGTACCGCAGCAGCGCCGCTCCGAGCGAGCGAAGCGAGAAGAGTGGCGCAGCTTGCGAAACAGCGGGTGAAGGTCTCTTGCGACCTTGAAAGATGTAGTAGTAGAGCTCTCGCTCTAATAACCGCCGTGTGTTAAGAGTGAAATGAATTTGAGATCCGCCGTCTGAATTGATTCGTTGCTAAGACGCACATAGGTGTAGCTTTCGTGCGCAGAATTCCAATTCTTGCTGCTTTGATTGATTGGTAGTGGTATCCCCTTTGAAACGGGGTGATGGCGTGTCATCTTATCAAGAAAAACTAATATATCTATGTTTTATATACTAGCGCTGCTCTTAGGGCAGGCACAAAATACTTTTTTTTGTCTGTTGCAGGTGGTAGCTGTCGTAGGTATTATTCTCCTCTCTGCTTTTCGTCCACGAGCATTCTAATGCTGTTTCCGTCTCGTCGACAGCCCTGAAGTTAACTCCTTCTGTGCTACCCTTAAGTCCTTGGGCTTCTGGAAGCCGAATATTTCCCTCTTGAAGATTTGGATGCATACACTCACATTCTAAAACCATGTGCCCCATAGTTTTCGTTCGTTTTCCGCTGCTCCCCCCGCCCTTCTTTTGTATGGGGGGGGGGGGGGGGCACCTTATGGGACCTGCTGTGGTGGCTCAGTGGCTAAGGCGTTGCGCTGCTGAGCACGAGGTGGCGGGTTCGATTTCCGGCCGCGGCGGCCGCTTTTCTGATGGAGGCGAAACGCAAAAATGCCCGTGTGCGCGAGATTTCGGCGCACGTTAAAGATCCCCAGGTGGTCAAAATTAATCCGGAGCCATCCGCAACGGCGCGCATCATCGCCTGCGTTGCGTCGGCGTGTAAAACCCTGCAATCAATCAATCAATCAATCAATCAATCAATCAATCAATCAATCAATCAATCAATCAATCAATCAATCCAATCAATTAATCAATCAATCAATCAATCAATCAATCTTTTGTATGGGATGATTGTACGCTGGTTGTGGGCACTGCGTTCTGAATGCGCACGCTTTCTTTTCCCACCTTACTAGGCGGTTTAGAAATGTCGAGTGATGCATGGCGGAGGAGATACACGGCCTGCATGCAACTCATCCGGAAAGAAGAAGCTCTTTGCGCGGGAGAAAATAGAGAGGCAGTGCCGCCGCGCGCCTCTTAATACATTGTAGTAGCAATTTGCCAAGAAAAGGCGTCGAGCAGGGGGGACTCTCCGAATGGGACGGCTGACAAACTGTACAGCAGTCTCATTTGGCCACGTGCCCCCCGCACGGGGCACCTTGAGTATTCATGGTGACGGTGTTGGCGACACCGCGGACCCCGAGCCCCCATACTCTTGCTGTAATCTACCGTGGCTACGAGTTGTAAGGTGAAGGGCAGAAACCACAAACGGTGGCCGTCGGAGCCCAGGTCAAGCTCCGGCGGATGGGCTCCCTGTCTGTTTACCAGGCAGGGAGCTCCGGGACCTCTCAGGCTATCAGGGTAAGGTTTGAGAAGAAAGTACCCCCGTCCCCTGCTTTTTTCAATATCGCATGGCTTTTTCTTTATCCCTCCAATCCAATGATCGGCCCCCTAAAAGGGGCCGCACCGAAGTACTAGCTAAAGGTAAACCAGAACATTTCCACAAATTTCTTGTCATTCACTCTGCAGAAACCACTCCTGTTGCAAAGAAGTCTGTCATTCTGTTGGCAAAGTGCATTGAGTCTGTTGTTGGTTCAGACTATGATGCTAAGAAACTCGCCTCAGGTGATGTACTGGTCGAAGTAAAAAGGAAAAATCAGAGTGAGAACCTACTGAAACAGACGACGTTGGCCAACTTGACTGTCACTGTGACACCACACCGGACCCTCAACTCCTCGCAAGGAGTCATATCAGAGAAAGAACTAGAGTCTGAGACGGAAGCAGATCTTCTTGAGGCGCTCCAACCTCAACATGTAACTGCAGTAAAACGAATCGTAATTCGGAGAGCAAACCAAGAAATTCCGACAAAGCATTTAATCCTAACGTTTGATCGCACAACGCCTCCAGAAAAGGTCAAAGTGGGTTTTCTTAGCTGCAACGTACGACCGTATGTCCCAAATCCAAGGCGCTGCTTTAAGTGCCAACGATACGGCCATGGAACCCAATCATGCAGAGGGAAGTTGACATGTGCCAACTGTGCTGAGACAGGTCACTCCTCAGAAGCTTGTGAAAGCACCACTCAGAAGTGCCCGAATTGCAGCGGACCGCACGCTGCTTATTCGCGTGCGTGTACACAATTCAAGGCCGAAAAGGAAATAATTCACATAAAAGTAAATGAAAACATCACCTATCCAGAAGCGCGCCAAAAGCACAAGCTGCTTTCGGCCACATCGTACGCAGACGCCGCCCGCCGGGGGTTGGGGCGGCGTTTGGTCAGCACGGCAACACAGTGCAGCCTTCTTGCTGACGTGTTGCTGTCCCAACCCCCAGCTGAGCAGCCACCTGCTGCCTCTACAACACCTGTAGAGGCTGCGGGGGCCCCGTCTCTTGCCGGACTGCCTTCGGTAGTCCAGAGTAGTCAGGAATCGCCCAGTGTGGCGACTCCAGCGAATGTGGCGAGTGCGATCGCCGCTGGGAGCTCTGCCGCTCTCACTGTGTCCTCTCCACAGGCCCTAGGGACACCTGAGGGCACGGAGGAGATGGACACGGTAGGGCCCACAGAAGCGCCCATCATAGCCCCGCCGCCTGCCCCGCCCGCGGCGCTTGGGGCTGGAACCAAAGGCACCCGTAAGGGTGCCAAGTCCAGGGGGCCCGGTCCGCCGGACACCCCCCGAACATCTGATGAGGAAATGGACGTCGGACCGTTCCTGTCTGCATCGCTCCGCAAGGAACGGGCTGCGGCGTCCAAACCAACAGAAAAGCCAAAGAAACCCGCTCCAAGAATACAAGCCCCGATAGACAAAACATGAACCCACACACACATTCCAGTAGCTCTTAAAGGTACATAATGGGAACAGAAAATATCATCCAGTGGAACTGTAGAGGCCTCCTTAACAATCTTGATGATGTCTACGAAATATTGCATTCCAATCAGCCAAGTGTGATGTGTCTACAAGAAACACATTTAAACTCCAAACACACAAATGTCTTGAATAGTTACATGGTATTTAGGAAGGACAGGGCTGGTGGTGGTACATCTTCAGGTGGTGTGGCCATCATTGCCCGAAAATCATTGGCATGCCACCCTATCCAATTACAGACTGTCCTTGAGGCTATTGCCATTAGAACCATAATTTTCCATAGGCTGATAACAGTGTGCTCCATCTACATCCCTCCTGACTTCCAGCTTTCAAGCTCCGATTTCGAGGGCCTTGTAGATCAGCTACCAGAACCTTTCATTCTTATAGGTGACCTCAATGCACACAACACTCTTTGGGGCTCTCACCGCACAGATGCCCGAGGTCGCCTAATCGAAAAATTTCTAATATCTTCAGGAGCATGCCTATTTAACAAAAACAAGCCTACATACCATAATATAGCACACAACACTTATTCACACCTCGACTTGGCCATTGGCTCTGCAGCACTCTTTCCATCACTTGAGTGGGATGTTGGCACTAACCCATATGGTAGTGACCACTTCCCTACCTCACTAACATACATAGATAAAGGCCCTAGCAGTTCCCCTTCCCATTGCAAGTTTATAGAAGCAAGAGCAAACTGGAACACATTCACAGAGACATCTCAACTACACTACACAGACATAACACACTTACCTGTAGAGAAGGCAACACAGCTCGTCACGGAGCACATTCTTGCCGCCGCCAAAAAGTCAATACCCCAGGCCTCTGGGGCCTCGCGCAACCCGAGAAGGCCCTGGTGGAATGACGACTGCAAGCGTGCGCGGGAGGCCCAGAACAAGGCGTGGGGCATCCTCCGTAGACACCCCACAAGTTGTAACCTTATTTCTTTCAAAAGAGCGAAGGCATTAGGTAAGCGTGTGCGCCGTGAGGCAAAAAGGGAGAGCTGGCGCGCCTTTCTCACATCCATAAATTCATACACGGACACCCACAAGGTATGGACCCGAATACGTAAACTAAAAGGACAACACACACATAGCCTGCCCCTGGTTAGCACGACAGGGGACACTCTGGAAGATCAGGCTAACACACTTGCACAACACTTCCAACACGTGTCTAGTTCTGCGCACTATACAAACACTTTTATGCAACACAAAACATCTGCCGAAAAGAAGCCTATACGCGACAAGAACAAATCAAAGTCTGGATACAACTGTGAATTTACACTCCATGAGCTGAAGATTGCTCTTTCCACTTGTAAACCTTCTGCTCCAGGTGCAGACAACATTACATACACTATGATTCAACACCTACACCCAGACACCCTTGAGACACTCCTGCACCTATACAACCAAATATGGCTATCGGGGCACCTTCCAAGGCTTTGGAGGGAGGCCATAGTTGTGGCTTTTCTGAAAGAAGGGAAGGACCCTTCTTCTCCCGCAAGCTATAGACCTATTGCCCTGACCAGCTGCCTGTGCAAGCTCTTCGAGAAGATGATTAACCGGAGGCTCATGTACTTTCTTGAGTACAATGGTCTTCTCGAGAGCTGCCAGGCAGGCTTCCGGGCAGGGCGATCCACAAACGATCAATTAGTTGCACTGGAATCTTACATTAAGGATGCCTTTATACACAAACAGTACTGTATGACCGTATTTTTTGATATCGAGAAAGCTTATGATACGGCATGGCGTTATGGCATTCTTGCAGACCTAAAATCCTATGGTGTAACAGGTAACATGCTGAACACTCTTTCCAGTTACCTGTCTGAACGAACATTTCGTGTCAGAGTCGGTACGGCACTCTCAAACGTTCACGTGCAGGAGAATGGCGTGCCTCAAGGTGGCGTATTGAGCTGCACCTTGTTTATAGTTAAGATGAACTCTCTCCGAAAGGCACTGCCGCCAACCATATCCTGCTTGATGTATGTAGATGACGTTCAAATATCTTTCAAATCATGTAACATATCCATTTGTGAACGTCAGGTCCAGCTTGGGGTAAACAAACTTTCCCGCTGGGCAGATGAAAATGGATTTAAACTTAATTCTTCTAAAAGTACCTGCGTTGTATTCTCAAAAAGGCGGGGCCTCCTGCCCGATCCCGACATAAAACTCTTTGGTGACTCGATTCCAGTAAAAAGAGAACACAAGTTTTTGGGTGTGGTGTTTGACGAGAAACTCACGTTCATCCCTCACATCAGACAACTAAAACATAAATGCCTCAAAGCAATAAACATACTTAAGGTCCTTTCACACCACTCCTATGGCGCGGACAAGCAACTCCTCTTACGTGTCTTCACAAGCTTGGTGGGGTCCCGCTTGGACTATGGGAGCGTGGTTTATGGGGCGGCAACAAAAACAGCGCTGAAAATGCTAGACCCAGTGCTTCACTTGGGGCTTCGCCTCGCGTCAGGCGCTTTCCGTACAAGCCCCGTACAAAGCCTATACGTCGAGTGCGACAAATGGTCCCTAGATCATCAGCGAACATACATAGATCTTCTGTACGCTTTTAAAATTTCGTCAATAACCCACCATCCTCTCAAACCATTTATTTGTGATACACCCATGTCCCAACTTCTTCTTAATCGTCCATCTATCTCTGCTCCGTTCTCACATAGGGTGAGACAGGAAGTGTCAGAATTATCGGTCACCTTTTCAGACACCTACAAATCAACCCTTTCCGACTTTTTACCACCATGGCAGCTGCGCCCCGTGTCGTGCGATTTGTCCTTTGTAGCAATTGATAAAAAACGAGTACCCACAGCTGCAATTCTTCAGCACTTCTTGTTCCTTCAAGATAAATACAAGTGTGCAGAATTCTTTAGCGACGCGTCAAAAACAGCCCGTATCGTGTCGTGTGCTGCGCACGGACCTGATTTTAGGGTATCTAACACTTTAAACTCGAAAAGCAGCATTTTTACTGCTGAAGCCTATGGGATATTTCTGGTTTTAAAGCACATAGTTCATCATAAAATTCCCAAGTCCATCATCTTCACAGATTCCTTGAGTGTAGTACGTGCATTGTCATCTAAGCAGTACTGTAAAAACCATGTTATTCATCTAGTTTACAAAACCATTATGTCAGCTTATGCATTAAGTCTTGAAGTAACTGTATGCTGGGTGCCAGGTCACTCGGGGATCGCCGGAAACGAGACAGCAGATCAAATGGCCGCTGCTGCTGCACTTGCAAACACGGTGGACATAACAACAATACCGTACACTGACCTTAAGTCACACATCAGACAACACCTTCGCAATACATGGCAAGCACACTGGAATGAACAGGCAGACAACAAGCTACACGTTATAAAGACACTCTTGGGAGCATACACCACTGACACACATAACAGGCACAATGAAGTTACCCTGGCTCGATTACGGATAGGCCACACGCATGCAACACACTCATACCTGCTCACGGGATCTCCAAGACCCTTGTGTAGCAGGTGTGGAGACGGCCTATCCGTGATCCATGTGTTACTTCAATGCAAAGCACTCCACACAACACGACAGAAACACTTCGCCGACCTCTACAAACAACACATTCCACTACACCCAGCATTGTTTTTAGCGGATGACCCCATGGTTCCTGTACAACGCACGTTTAAGTTTCTTAGAGACATCAAGTTTTTACACCTGGTTTCATATCACGCGTAGTTGCTTTTAAACCCGATCTCATGCCGCGCACCATCACAACCTGGCCTTTTACACCAGCCATCCTCATTGTCTTTTACTGAATTCACTTTGGTTTTTGTTGAACGGTTTTAGCGTTTACGGTTACATCCTTCATACCTAACCACCGTTTTGGCGCTCTTTGCCCTCGTTGGCCTTGCGCCATAAAACACCAACCATCATCATCATCATCATTGGCCACGTGCCGCTGCTGCGCTGTTGTCCTCCCCGAGAGCGTGTCGTCTCGAAGAAGTGGGTCGCCTCGTTAAGCCTCGCTCGCCCCGTTTTAAGCCCGTGAACGCGGCGGCGCCTGTGCTGATAGGGCTGCCGCCGCTGTGGTGCGACGTGCCCGCGGGTAGCGGTAATAAGAAGTTGGGAGTCTTCCGAGAAGGGGGAGGCTTGCAGCGCGGTGGTTTTGGTACGCGCGAGAAAAAACTGGACACGGCGCGGTCTTGTTTCTTCGCCGAACGCGTGCCCATTTGTGCGATGGACGCGTGCCCTGCTGTTCGACAGGGCGTGTCAAGGTAGTGCGTAGTTCGGTGCCTGAAACGACGACATAAAAAAGCAGGGGGGTTGACAGGATTCAGTTTTTGTTATGTAGAAACCAACCGTTCAGGTTTGTGAAGCGCGCACTACTCACCTCGCCTGATTTATCTATACCTCATCCACACGGCCGTTTGAGAGTACTTGCGAAGGCCGTTGAACCAATTGTCTTTCGGATGCTCCATTGTAAATACGTAGGATGCTCTTGTGAGTGATCGTTCAATGGTCAGTTGTAAGGTGCGGTGTTATTCCGAGCAGACCGTGCAGTTTGATATCCTGGGCCCTCAATAGCACACCGCGCGGACGAACCTTGTATAGGTTGTTTTCAGTGCGCGCTTAGTCGTAGTATTGATAGTGGGTGGTATCAGTAGTGGTATTCGATGTAAGCTGTCGTATTTTCTGTTGAACCTGATAAAAATATGGGTAATAAACGAGGAGGGGGGGGGGGGGGGGGAGGAGAGGCAAACCAGTACAACTCCACGAGACTTTTTTCTCAGAAATTTCGAACGTGTGCTCGCGTGGTCAGGTCAACGCCCAGCAGTGCATCGAAGCAAGCGTCAAACTGGTGACTTTTGTGAACGTAACCACCAAGTGCGGCAGGGTGTAGCTGCATTTCGAAAGCGTACCGGTTACGTTACCCAGTCTTTGCAGTAGTGTTCTTCACCGAGACTCGGATGTCTGGTACCTTCAACGACGCAGCAGCAGTGAGCCATAAATGTCCGTAATTACTCTATCGGCCGCCGCGAGAAAAAGGTTCGCAAGGTCATTTCTGTTCCCCAACATGCTTCTTTCGCGGATGTTGTGACGTCAAGTTTGGTGTCGCGCTGGATTGTCGGCAGGGCGGAGTTTTGCGGACTGCGGGCGCGTTTATTAATCCGTGTAAGCAAAGAGTCGATGTTAACCATGAAGCAGAAAAAAATAAGTCACTATAGTTCATAACACAAGCTAGCTGCAGCACTGTGGAGGCTATATTGTTGTCCCCCTCAGGGCGCCTAACTCACCGCGAAGGAAGCGACAAAAGGCGCCGGGGCCGTGCGGTGCCACTTGCCGAGAGGGGAAAAGGGACTGTCCTTTCAGGACCCCCTTCACGGCGGATTAGGCGCCCTCAGTGGGCGCACTATTGATAACAATGTATCCTCCACAGTGCTGCAGCTAGCTTGTGATTTGAACTATAGGTAAAAATCAAAACTCCCCATAGGCCCCATGTATCAAAAGCCGGTCCGCGGTCCTCCCCCGTGCGTGGAAAGCGTAATGGGACAAGCTGTCATCGGTCGGCAGCAAGATGAAGTAATACTCAAGTGCTTGCGGCTGCTACCAATAGAGAAAACGGTGAAACAAGTTAATATTACGTCATGTTTTTTCATTTGAAAAGCAAGCTTTATTCTATTACTTTTTCGTAAGTAAATCTTTAGCGAGGCCCATGGTTTCTGTCCCCTATGTATTCAGCCCGTACACTTGCCACTCGGCTTCAACGAAGCAGGGGGCACCGCGCCGCCGGGATTGTGAAGCGGAGTTTCCCAACTGGTGTATATTGCAGAGCTCTGGATAAAAATAACATCTTAAGGACTAGGATAGCATGAAACAGCGATTCCAGTCATTGAGGTGTCATTGCGGTGTAGTATCTGATGCGGGCCCCGTGGGAGTTTGATGTTTCTGCCCCGTTCTGTGCTTTAGTACAACAGTAAAGCCCTAGACGGGCTCTAAATGGTGAAAGGAAGGGGTCCTGTCGGTACACGATGCGCAGCAAGAGTTTTCCGCTTACACTTGCGTGCGATATGATGACTGGCGGAGAGTACGCGCGTAGAACGTTCTTTTCGCCGAGCTTGCGACCGAACTGAAACTTCCGTAGTGCAGTATCGAGTTGTTAGCGTTCACATTTAGAATGAAGGGTTTGGTTGTCTGTGCCCGCGTTTTGTGAGGAGCGAGCGAATCGACGCGTGCTTGATTCGCTGCTTTACTTCCCCCTCGCAGGTGGCCTCGGACCCGCCCCTGACGACGGTGCCTTCCCGGGCCGGCTCAGGTGAGTTCTGCGCATGCGTCGCCTGTGGACGGGTGACGTCACCTATGGCAGCAAAAAAAAAAAAAGTGATCTTTCGGCTACAGTAAAGCCTCGTTACAACAAGCATTGGGGCCGGCAAACGGACTTATGGGGGCCCTGCAACACTTCGATAATCGTTTTCACTCTTTCCTTCGCGCCTGGAAGCACTGCGAAAGTTGTAGTGATCGCCAGCACGGAGCGCGCTGCGTGATTTGCTCGTCGCAGCAGATACGCCTTCCGTTTCAGCTTTGCTTTTGGGGCTTTCTTTTTAAAGTTAGCTATGGAATGCGTTTATTGGTGCAACCGAAATAAAGCGGGCAATAGTCGCTACACAACTCTAATGACGTAACTCGAGCGCTAAAAGAACGCCAAGACTCAGGAAAGAGCCAAAAATCTTTTTAGCACGTTTCCAAGTTACCTGGTGGGCATAGAGCAGCGATTTGTGGCTGATGCATCTATTCTACGTACTGGATGTGTTTTTGACTATGTTCTGAAAGCATTTAACATTTAGAAAAACAGTTGAAAATGTGTTGCAAGGTCCCTTTAACTGTAACAGCTGCTTCATGAAATGCGGGATAGTCTGCTATCTCTCTCTCTCAGCACTGCAGTTGGAACCTAGGAAATTTTCCAATAACGCCATTTAGTTGTAACGCGCGCTTGTACGCCGAACGATGGACAAAGCCGTCATTACATGCCTTTGACTGCGACAGTTGCCAGGCGACTTCCCATGTTTCGGGCCGTGCGTGCCGGAAACAGTCGTGGGGAATGAAGGCCTGTGAAATACTCTTCACTGTAAGCTTGTGTGTAATGCGGGGAAGCCGAATTCATGAAGGAGCTAGGGTCATGATGCAAATTGACAGGAACATTTTGCGAGAACTCTTTCAGTTTGTCAGCTTGGCGGTGTGTTTCGGGATGAAGCGTCGTCGTTGTCTGCAGCTTCTACGGTTGTGCTGACAGCCCGTCTAGGAGGCGACGTGGTCATATCTCCGCGTTTTGCGCAAACGCGACGCGTGTGTGGCGCTGTAACTTTTTCGCGCAGTGGGGCAAAAGTTAGCTCTTTTTTTCCCCCCACCTCGGGTGCGGCAGAACTGGCAAGCGATCAATGTCACTACTCAGTGCTTAGCAGTTGTCGACGCGTGCGTATACGTGCTGCATGGGTACACGTATATTTTGTGTTTACTTACCGCAGTTAGGATAATTAACGAAGGTCAGCGATTGCCTTACTGTGACACTGCTCGCTGCGCACACTATCAAACACCCCTCGTTTTGGGCGTCAGTGCTTAACGCGACGGATCTTGATTGATTATGAAGTTTAACGCGCCGACGCTACACAGGCGATGAGGCGCGCAGTAGTCGAGGGATCCTGCTTAATCGTGGCCACCCGGGAACTTTAACGTACGGCGAAATCTCGGAACACACGGGCGTTTTCGCTTTTCGCCTCCGTCAGAAAAGCGGCTGCCGCGGCCGGGAAGCTAACGCGCGCGTACTTGGTCTCAGAACTTGACGGATCTGCGACATCGGTTTGCGTACCATTTTATCGCGATCGGAGGGTTATGTGCTCCGAACGACCCGAACGAACCTTTCCAATCGGTGCCATTTTAGCGAGTGTCAGCGGTTCGCATTTTCGTGTCGATCGCGTTCAGTGACACCCGTAAACGCTGTCTGATTGATACTTGATGCAGGAGGCGCTGATTAGTTGTTATCGGGATTAGAATTCAGAACAGAAGGGGGGAGGTAAACAGGTATGCAAGAGCAGGAGGGGGGGGGGGGGCGATAAGAGTTTAAAACCGGGGGAGAGGGCAATCCCTATAGGTTAGTGAAGGGTTGGGCAAATAAGTAGAATAACAAAGGCAAGTCTTTTGGTGACAACCGACGTCCCGATACAAAGGGAGCACCTCTAATCGTCATCATCATCATCGCGCGGGTGTCACCTTATCTGCCCGGTGTTGACGCTAACACCGGCCGGAAAGACCTGCCCGTAGTCGTAGACAGGCTCCGAGCCGCGCAGCCTTGTTCGCTCGCGAAAAAGGCGCATAGGTGCTGCCCGGAGCAGGCAGACGGCGGCCGGGGCCCTGTCGCTGCTGCTTACTGAACCCCTGGCTCACAAGATGGGTCGCACGCGTGTTCGGGCTCTCCCGGTGGCATACCGGGTCGTCTCTCGGGGGTGGCTATTTCGAGCCGCCGGAACGGAGAACGTCTCGTCGGCCGGGCTTTTGTGTCGCGCGGCCCCGGGGCACGACGGCGCACGGGGGTTCTTCCCCCGGGGCGTGGGCCGTTTCGGGGGTGGGGTACGTTCGCACGCCGACGCGTGGGCACGAGGTCAGCGGTTCGACCTCATCCTCCCGACCACGACGGCTGCCGAGATCACGTCACCCTGTATTTGGTGCGCGGAATATCGGTGGTCGTAGCCGATGCGTACCAGACGGAGGCGTGTTGTTTGTTTAGCGTTGACTTCGTTCAGAGAACTCTCGTAGGAGCAACAAGGAGCGGCTAAATTTTAATCCGTCCATTTTTGTAATGCTTTTAAGGCTGCCTTTTTTACCGGTTTTGGTTTTCTTTTAATGTTTAGTGTAATCACGGCTGCGATCATCGCGCGAGCCCGAAAAAAAGTTCTGCAGAAATTCAGAGAATTGTCTACAAGTGCGTAGCAATCTTATGCCGCTTGTCTTGAGTGTGAGTTAAAGTTTTGGTTTTTATAAATCTTGTCCGACCAATTATCTCCATTTACGCTTTTATAACGATTCAAAGTGGAACATTCGCAAAATCTGCGTTATTGTGGAAATGCAGGGTGTTATACGGATTGCCATTTTCCGTATTTTTTTTGTATTTTTCCTTTTTAAGTTTTTCAGAATTTCGTGGCGACCAGCTTATCCCCATTTACGCTATTATAGCGATTGCAGGTGGAAACTTCCGTGATATCTGCATTTCCGCAAAAATGCAGATATGAAGAAATGCAGAACTTCCGTGATATCTGCATTTTTGTGGAAATGCAGAGCATTACACGGTCCTGGCTGTGGAGGTACTCGGCAAAGTCTGCTACGCATTAAAAGTCGGGATTCGCTAGAGTCAACTGAGGTTGTCTGGCTAAGGAGAATAATGGCAATAGAAGAGAGACGACGCGATGTTTCTCGTTTTGATTTCTTAACTCGAACCATTCAGGGTGGGTGCTCCGAGACACCGGCAATACCGACCAGTATGAGTCTGTCTCGTCCAGTGGCATTATCCGTGTGAGTGAAGGAGCCGGCAGAGCGGGCGTCCGTCCGTCCGTCTGCTTGCGCTGGCGTAACCTCGCTCGATTCCTCCGCTGGAAAGGGCCCTCGCGCGAGTACCTCTTGAAAAGTGCTCCAGTTTCTCCTATCTCTCTTTTTTTTTTGCTCAAATGATCGTTAAATTGCGGAACGAAAGAGAGAACTGTGCAAGTGAACTAAGTGAGATAGTTGGCGCGTGAGGCTACAGTCAAACACGGTTATAGCGAACTGTAATACGCACCACGATTAGTTCGATATAGCCAATTGTTCGATATAGCCCAAACCCGTCTATAACACATTTTTTTGTTACGAGTTCGCAATACGTGAGACCCCCCCCCCCCGACATTGCAACATAGAGAAATGAACACATAAAGTATCCCATTACCTTACACAAAACAATCCATTTGTTTGCAGTAAAGCTACTTTCCGCCTTAACTGCCCACTTTGCAAAAAAAAAAAAAAAAAAGCGGGGATTTTTGTTTTCGCTTTCATTGTGGCGGCACCAACTAGCACCGCATTCTCTACACGAGACATCGTTTGCACCAGTTCATG
>NW_027526445.1:170431204-170638177 GCF_048455015.1 Haemaphysalis longicornis
TGCCTTTGTTATTCTACTTATTTGCCCAACCCTTCACTAACCTATAGGGATTGCCCTCTCCCCCGGTTTTAAACTCTTATCGCCCCCCCCCCCCCCCTCCTGCTCTTGCATACCTGTTTACCTCCCCCCTTCTGTTCTGAATTCTAATCCCGATAACAACTAATCAGCGCCTCCTGCATCAAGTATCAATCAGACAGCGTTTACGGGTGTCACTGAACGCGATCGACACGAAAATGCGAACCGCTGACACTCGCTAAAATGGCACCGATTGGAAAGGTTCGTTCGGGTCGTTCGGAGCACATAACCCTCCGATCGCGATAAAATGGTACGCAAACCGATGTCGCAGATCCGTCAAGTTCTGAGACCAAGTACGCGCGCGTTAGCTTCCCGGCCGCGGCAGCCGCTTTTCTGACGGAGGCGAAAAGCGAAAACGCCCGTGTGTTCCGAGATTTCGCCGTACGTTAAAGTTCCCGGGTGGCCACGATTAAGCAGGATCCCTCGACTACTGCGCGCCTCATCGCCTGTGTAGCGTCGGCGCGTTAAACTTCATAATCAATCAAGATCCGTCGCGTTAAGCACTGACGCCCAAAACGAGGGGTGTTTGATAGTGTGCGCAGCGAGCAGTGTCACAGTAAGGCAATCGCTGACCTTCGTTAATTCCCGCCGCGGTGGCTCAGTGGCTAAGGCGTTGCGCTGCTGAGCACGAGGTCGCGGGTTCGATTCCCGGCCGCGGCGCCCGCTTTTCTGATGGAGGCGAAAAGCAAAAACGCCCGTGTGTGCGAGATTTCGGCGCACGTTAAAGATCCCCAGGTGGTCAAAATTAATCCGGAGCCCTCCACTACGGCGCGCCTCATTGCCTGCGTTGCGTCGGCGCGTTAAACCCCACAATCAATCAAACCTTCGTTAATTATCCGAACTGCGGTAAGTAAACACAAAATATCATGTACACATGCACCACGTATACGCATGCGTCGACAACTGCTAAGCATTGAGTAGTGACATTGATCGCTTGCCAGTTCTGCCGCACCCGAGGCGGGAAAAAAAAAGCTCCACTACGCGAAAAAGTTGCAGCGCCACACACGCGTCGCGTTTGCGCAAAACGCGGAGATATGACCACGTCGCCTCCTAGACGGGCTGTCAGCACAACCGTCGAGAAGCTGCCGAAAACGACGCTTCGCCCCGAAACACACCGCCAAGCTGACAAACTGAAAGCGTTCTCGCAAAATGTTCCTGTCAATTTGCATCATGACCCTCCTTCATGAATTCGGCTTCACCGCATTACACACGAGCTTACAGTGAAATGTCTTTCACAGGCCTTTATTTCTCACGACTGTTTCCGGCACGCACGGCCCGAAACCCTGGAAGCCGCCTGGCAACTGTCGCCGTCAAAGGCACGTTCCAATGACGGCTTCGTCCATCGTTCGGCGTACAAGCGCGCATTAAAACTAAATGGCGTTATTGGAAAATTTCCTAGGTTCCAACTGCAGTGCTAAGAGAGAGAGAGATAGCAGACCATCCCGCATTTCATGAAGCAGCGGTTACAGTTAAAGGACTTCGCAACACATTTTCAACTGTTTTATTAAATGTTAAATGCTTTCACAACATACTCAACAAACACATCCAGTACGTAGAACAGATGGTCACTAAGTGCATCAGCCACAAATTGCTGCTCCTATGCCCACCAGATAAACTTTGAAACGTGCTCAAACGATTTTTGGCTCTTTCCTGAGTCCTGGCGTTCTTTTAGCGCTCGAGTTACGTCCTTACAGCTGTGTAGCGGCTATTGCCCGCTTTATTTCGCTTGCAACAATAAACGCATTCCACAGCTACTTTAAAAAACAAAGCCCCAAAAGCAAAGCTGAAACGGAAGGCGTATCTGCTGCGACGAGCAAATCACGCAGCGCCGCTCCGTGCTGGCGATAATTAGTAGCTTTGACAATCCTTCCAGACGCGAAGGAAAGAGTGAAAACGATTATCGAAGTGTTGCAGGGCCCCCTTAAGTCAGTTAGCCGGCCCCAATGCTCGTTGTAACGAGGCTTTACTGTAGCCGAAAGAGGACTTTTTTTTTTTTTTTTTTGCTGCTATCATAGGTGACGTCACCCGTCCACAGGCGACGCATGGGCAGAACTCACCTGAGCCGGCCCGGGAAGGCACCGTCGTCAGGGGCGGGTCCGAGGCCACCTGCGAGGGGGAAAGTAAAGCAGCGAATCAAGCACGCGTCGACTCGCTCGCTCCTGTACGGGGCTGGGTACACAGGGGACAAAAAATTGGACCTCGCTGAACATTTACTCACGAAAACGTAATAAAATAAAGCTACCTTTTCAAATGAGTAAACATGACGTAATATTAATTTGTTTCCACGTTTTCTCTATTGGTAGCAGCCGCAAGCACTTGAGGATTACTTCACCTTGCTGCCGCCGACCGATGACAGGCTAGTCAGCTTGCCCCATTACGCTTTCCACGCACGGGAGGGGGGACACCGCGAATTGGCTTTTGATACATGGGGCCTATGGAGAGTTTCGCGATTGGTAATGTCGAGTAACTCTGATTTTTACCTAGTGACTGATTTTTATCTGCTTCATGGTTAACATCGACTCTTTGTTTACCAGTCCGCAAAATTCCGCCCTGCCGACAATCCAGCGTGGCACCGAACTTGACGTCACAACACCCGCGAAAGAAGCATGCTGGGAACGGAAATGCCCTTTTCGAACCTCTTTTCCTCGCGGCGGCCGATAGAGTAATTACGGACAACATTTATGGCGCACTGCTGCTGCGTCGTTTAAGGTACCAGACATCCGAGTCTCGGTGCAGAACACTACTGCAGAGACTGGGTAACGTCGCAGCTGCACGTTAACCGGTACACTTTCGAAATGCAGCTACACCCTGCCGCACTTGGTGGTTACGTTCACAAAAGTCACCAGTTTGACGCTTACTTCGATGCACTGCTGAGCGTTGACTGACCACGAGCACACGTTCGAAATTTCTGAGAAAAAAGTATCGTGGAGTTGTACTGGTTTGCCCCTCCCTGTTTACTATATTTTTATCAGGTTCAGCAGAAAATACAACTTACATCAAATACCACTACTGATACCACCCACTATCAACACGACGACTAAGCGTGCACTGAAAACAACCTACGAGGTTCGTCCACGCGGAGTGCCATTGAGGGCCCAGGATTCAAACTGCACGGTCTGCTCGGAATAACACGGCAGCTTACAACTGACCATTGAACGATCACTCACAAGAGCATCCTACGCATTTACAATGGAGTATTCGATAGACAATTGGTTCAACGGCCTTCGCAAGTACTTAGATAATCAGGCGAGGTGAGTACTGCGCACTTCACAAACCTGAACGGCTGGTTTTTTTTTACGCCACAAAAACTGAATCTTGTCACCCCCCCCCTTTTTTTTATGTTGTCGTTCCAGGCCCCGAACTGCGCACTACCTTGACACGCCCTGTCGAACAGCAGGGCACGCGTCCATCGCACAAATGGGCACGCGTTCGGCAAAGAAACAAGACCGCGCCGTGTCCAGTTTTTTCTCGCGCGTACCAAAACCACCGCGCTGCATGCCTCCCCCTTCTCGGAAGACTCCCAACTTATTACCGCTACCCGCGGGCACGCCGCACCACAGCGGCGGCAGCCCTATCAGCACAGGCGCCGCCGCGTTCACGGGCTTAAAACGGGGCTAGCGAGGCTTAACGAGACGACCCACTTCTTCGAGACGACACGCGCTCGGGGAGGACAACACAGCGCGGCAGCGGCACGCGGCCAAATGAGACTGCTGCACAGTTTGTCAGCCGTCCCATTCGGAGAGTCCCTGCTCGACGCCTTTTCTTGGCAAATTGCTACTACAATGTATTAAGAGGCGCGCGGCGGCACTGCCTCTCTATGTTCTCCCGCGCAAAGAGCTTCTTCTTTCCGGATGGGTACGCAGGCCGCATCTCTCCTCCGCCATGCATCACTCGACATTTTCTAATTGCCTAGTAAGTGGAATAAGAAAGCGTGCGCATTCAGAACGCAGTGCTCAGAACCAGCGTACAATCACCCCATACAAAAGATTGATTAATTGATTGATTGATTGATTGATTGATTGATTGATTGATTGATTGATTGATTGATTGATTGATTGATTGATTGATTGACTGATTGATTGATTGATTGGTTGATTACACGACGACGCAACGCAGGCGATGAGGCGCACCGTAGTGGAGGGCTCCGGATTAATTTTTACCACCTGGGGATCTTTAACGTGCGCCGAAATCTCGTACACACGGGCGTTTTTGCGTTTCGCCTCCATCAGAAAAGCGGCCGCCGCGGCCGGAAATCGAACCCGCCCCCCTCGTGCTCAGCAGCGCAACGCCTTAGCCACTGAGCCACCACAGCAGGTCCCATACGGTGCCCCCCCCCCCCCCCCCCCCCCCATACAAAAGAAGGGCGGGGGAGAGCAACGGAAAACGAACGAAAACTATGGGGCACATGGTTTTAGAATGTGAGTGTACGCATCCAAATCTTCAAGAGGGAAATATTCGGCTTCCAGAAGCCCAAGGACTTAAGGGTAGCACAGAAGGAGTTAACTTCAGGGCTGTCGACGAGACGGAAACAGCATTAGAATGCTCGTGCAAGAAAAGCAAAGAGGGGAATAATACCTACGACAGCTACCACTTGCAACAAACCAAAAAAAAAAGTATTTTGTGCCTGCCCTAAGAGCAGCGCTAGTATATAAAACATAGATATATTAGTTTTTTTTTCTTGGTAAGATGACACGCAATCACCCCGTTTCAAAGGGGATAGCACTACCAATCAATCAAAGCAGCAAGAATTGGAATTCTGCGCACGAAAGCTACACCTATGTGCGTCTTAGCAACGAATCAATTCAGACGGCGGATCTCAAATTCATCGCACTACAACACACGGCGGTTATTAGAACGAGAGCTTACTACTACATCTTTCAAGGTCGCAAGAGACCTTCACCCGCTGTTGCGTAAGCTGCGCCACTCTTCTCGCTTCGCTCGCTCGGAGCGGCGCTGCTGCGGTACCACGTGACTAGGCGAGGGGGGAAGCGGCTGCTGCGCCTGCGCATGGTCGCTCAAAGCCGTATGGGACGTCTGTGCGTGCGCTTATAGCGCAAGCGAACCACGTGTCCAGGCGATGTTTAAACGGCTGCGTCGACGACGCTTGGTCCCTTACTCTCACCATCCTCTCTCTCTCTCTCTCTCTCTCTCTCTCTCTCTCTCTCTCTCTCTCTCTCTCTCTCTCTCTCTCTCTCTCTCTCTCTCTCTCTCTCTCTCTCTCTCTCTCTCTCTCTCTTTTGAATTGAATGCGGCCAAGTAGGGCTAGATAACTTTCTTTCGCCGGCCGGGCAGACTTACAAGCCGAACATAATACGCGTGCGCGGGAGTACATTATCAACCACGCGATTTTCCGAGTGAATCGACCCCAATACGAAAATCAATACCTCTCAACCTGTTTTGACGCGTGACGATCAGGATCACGCCACTCCGTAAGTAAATTTCACAAAATTTTTACAGAAATGGATGCAAAACAGATCTCTAAAAATGGAACTCCACAGGGGGAAAATATTCACAACCACCCCAAGTGATGCTTTCAGAAAAAACGGAGAGAAAAAAAGGGGCAGGCCGCGCAAGAAGCACGACCGCCACAGGGCGGTCAGACCTCTCCGCTCACTGACACTGATTCGCATCGACCGGCAGGCAGCCAGGCGATCGCCTTCTGTTGCGCCAAGCGAGGCAGGCGGGGGGAAAAACAGAAGAAGAAACGGCGTCTGCGCGGCCGCTGCACACGGGGAAATGCTATTGAATCGAGGGGAAACGGCACCGAAGACCGTGTCCTGGCCGCAGCCGCGCGCTTCCTGGGTCGTGTTCACTTCCCGGTTCGCTACAGTGACCGCCAAGAGGTTGACAGCGGGAATATCGCTTCGCCTTACAGATCGCACGGAGAGATCGCACTAGCTTTTAGCAAATGGAGGCAAGGATACTGCTCGAATCGATCCTAATTATCACAGAATAATGACAAGCTAGGCGCTACATCCCGTTCCAAGATGCCGTATTTCCGAGCGTATAACCCGCACTAAAAATGCGAAAATTTCACTTGCAAAGTAGGCGTGCGGATAACACGCGGGGTTTTTCCTTCAGTTATGCTTCACGGCAATGCGCGTTGTGCCGTGAAGATGCAGCACTGCGCGTTGTGCAGTGAACAGTGAGGACTGCGGCTCAAGTGACAGCGAGAGCAGTGACACTGAGTAAACTGTGATTTTCGCCTTGCAGTCAGCGCATTCTGCTTGCTAAATATACGTTCTTTCTGTCTACACAGTATGTGATGCGTTGATTGAGCACTAGCTTCGGTGAAGCCTTTCCTCTACCAAATGTGCGGGCAATACGCGAGGATTTATTTTCTCTTTCCGGCGGGCTGAAAGTGGGGTGCGGATTATATGCAAGGGCAGGTTATACGCGCGAAAATACGGTAGTTACAACCCAAGCACTTGCACTGCGATGTCTAACGTCGATTAAGCGTGTTGATATGCTCCGCCCCGCTACTAAAGTGGCCTAAAAGATACCAAAATACACGTACTTACAAAAAGAAGGCGCAGAATTGGCCCCAGAGAATCTTTTGCAGTGAAAAAAAAAAAAATCACGAATCCTAGAAAAAAAATTCAAACTGCCGGAGCTCCAAAATTCACGATTACACCCCAAGGCTAAGGCCGCCGAACAGCGGAGTTCTTATAGCAATTGCTGAAAATAACAGGGCGTCGGCCGGGGCTTGTACCCACAAGAGAACGGAATGTCTCATGCACAGAGTGCATACCCGGTTCGTCGTAACCATCATCATCAACACAACGGTACTGAGAGCCCACCCCCCCCCCCCCCCCCCCCCACACACACACACACACCTCAATCCAACCTGACAGCTTCATGTTCTGAAACGTTCTGGCGCAGCGCCAAGAGCCCAAATAAAATACCATTCAACAGAACAGCATGAGAGGGAGGGAGGGAGGGAGAGACCTGTGAAAACAGCGACGTCAAAAGGACAGCCGCTTAACGCGTCCAGAAGGATGTAGAAGCAAAAAGACCTCTTTACTGCTACGTCACAGAGACAAGAAAAGAAACTGGCTTCGTCATACGCGATACTCAGCAGAGATGATTTTCTCTCACTGAAGTGATGCCACACTTCGAATAAAGCGAATTCGTTACAACGAGCGCTTCCGCGCACACATCGTTGGGAAGACCGATTACGCGGTCAGCACCAGGTATCACGTGCCGTGCCACGACACGGGACGCGTCGGGGGACGAGACAACGGGTGTCCACTAGGTCGCCCCAAGGTCGCGCCAGGTGAAGGAAGGGACGTGGTGTTAGTGGATAAGGGTACAGACTATCGGCACTCTTTTCTCCCATTCTTCCGTGCCGCCGCCATGAGCATAGGTGAATTAGCATCACG
This sequence comes from Haemaphysalis longicornis, assembly GCF_048455015.1. NCBI lineage: Eukaryota > Metazoa > Arthropoda > Arachnida > Ixodida > Ixodidae > Haemaphysalis > Haemaphysalis longicornis. The sequence goes on from NW_027526445.1 coordinate 170,438,662, forward strand.
TGACATTTGTTTACACTGCGACGGTTCACGGGCGCCGCCATTTTGTTGTTTATACGTTTCAGTCGGCCAACTCTGGTAGACTTAGCCAGTCCTCCCTGCTCTGCGGCTGCGCGCGACTGACGTCGTTCCAAACGCGGATCAAAGATAACGCGTGTATACTCGGTTACAACTCAAGAACGGCACCACCTCATGTAGTGTATCACTCCGCCAAAACGCTGGACCCGTGACGTCAGTGCGCGCGCGTTTTGAAAGGGATTTGCTATGAATGCGTCATATCGTCTGCCTTGTCTCACGCAGTTTGTTTGTCGTCACTGGAGTCCTTTATAAGCATATTAAGTCCAAACAATCACGGGAACGGCTCACGCCATGTTCAAAATATTCCCAGTAACGCCCTACTTGCGCCGCGCGGATAAACATCCGGCTACGGGGATAAGGCGCAGCGGCAACTTCCGATGCCGTCCTTAATTGTCACCGAGTATAGCAGCATTTCAGCAGCAAAGTGTGTCCGAAAACGCCGCTTTGCTGCATCTTCTGCAGTGCTGTTAACAAACGACCCGGTCGAAGAGTTAGCGACGAGGCCGTAGAAGCGGTAATCTCGGAACACTGATAAACAGCAAAATTGCCACCATTGCTGACTTGCGTGCCTCACAGGCGGTACTCTGAGAGCTTCTTTAGTGACCCTAGGGCCAAGCACACACCAGCGCCCAGAAAGAGCGGCCGCGGCACGAGACGCGCCAAAAAAGAATCGGCCGGCCCGCGCCGACCCTCGAGCAGCAGCCGTGCGGAGGAAAGAGAGGCAGACCTCTCCACGTGCGTTTCCTCTTCCTCGGTGCGGCCGGAGGAAGGAAACGGCAGGTGAGGTGAGGAGCGCGGCCGCCTAACGGAACGCGCGCGCGTGGCCGGAAAAAAGAAAAGAAGAAGAGAACGACGTCGCCGCGCAGGCGGAACGCACCGCAAGCGAAAGCCGACGACGACACCTCCTGGAACGACCGAGTGTGTAAAGGAAATCCGGGATGTACCTGCCACTCGTGCGAAAAGGGAGGCAACTCTATAAGCGTCAAAATGGGCTATTTCAGTACATTCATGCCTATTCGGTACTGATTTCAATAGAGAGTTGCACCAAAGTGCAGAATCGGTCACAGTACGGTACCCGGTACACCTGCGCATACCCATGGCCAGTAGCTGCGCCGGAGGCGATGAGGTTCCGGGTTAGTTTTGTTTGTCTCTAAGGTGCGCCGAAATCTCGGCCACACGGGCGTTTTCGCTTTTCGCCTCCACCAGGAAAGCGGCCGCCGCAGCCGGGAATCGAACCTGGGTCCTTAGGCTTAGCAGCACAACGCCTTAGCCCCTGAGCCACTGCGGCGGGTAAGGACGCCGGTTCGATCCCGGCCGCGGCGGCCGCTTTCCTTCCTGGTGGAAGCGAAAAGCGAAAACGCCCGTGTGTCCGAAATTTCGGCGCACCTTAGAGACACCCCGGTGGTCAAAAATAATCAGAAGCCTCATCGCCTCCGGCGCGCCCCATTGGAAAGCTGTAGCTTCGGTGCGTTAAACCTTAAAATATGAATTATTTGCACGGACCCCTTTCGCACAAACGCACGCAAGCTCTGGCGATTAATTCGCGTTCTTCAACTAGCGCCAGGAGCACGTCGTATGTGTACCTAAGTCCCTTGAACCGTTGTTTCACCAGATGGCCATTTATCTGCTAAGGTAAATCAACCCTATAGTTCACCTCACAAGCTAGCTGCAGCACTGTGGAGGCTACATTGTTATCAATAGTGCGCCCACTGAGGGCGCCTAATCCGCCGTGAACGGGGTCCTGAAAGGACACTCCCTTCTCCCCTCTCGGCAAGTGACACCGCACGGCCCCGGCGCCTTTTGTCGCTTCCTTCGCGGTGAGTTGGGCGCCCTGAGGGGGACAACAATGTAGCCTCCACAGTGCTGCAGCTAGCTTGTGAGATGAACTATAGTTTATTTCACCGACCTCCCCGTATAACGGCGATTTGCCTTTAACGGCGACCACCACAAATACGAGGGGTTAGCGACACAAACTCTCAAGATTGGCGCCGGGACAGCGCACGGAAAAGCAACGGTCTGCAAAAGAATTCTCGATGGAGCCCCGTCATGGATGGTGTTGACGCAAAGAACCGCCGCCCGCCTGCCACTTAGTATCAACACGTAACCTAGCTTGTGTCCACAAATATTATCGCGCCAAATTCCGCCACCATCAAATACAACGGCGTTTTCTGCCCCCTTTCATTCTCTCGGTAGCCAGGTGCGCTAATAAGCTAGAAAGTCGATTTAATTTAAGGGGTGAACTTTGGGCTTTCGCATCTCTACAGTGCGTCCTGCCGATGATGATGACATACGGAGCGGAAACTTGGCGCCTTTCTAAAAAGCAAACTTGGGTCGGTTGAACGGGCCATGGAGCGAATAATCTTAGGACAAACACTCACAGACAAGAAACGAGCTGCCTGGATAATGGAACAAACTCGAGTAGATGGTATCATACGAGAGAGAAAAAGGACACCGACCAAGTGGTGAACAAAGAAAAACTTAGAAGACGTTTCGGCTCCCCCACGGGAGCCTTGTACCCTCCCGACCAGAAGTGCGTCTGTCAAACCCTTGAGTTCATCAGATGATATCATTGTGGAAGTAAAGAAAAAGAAATGGGTTTGGGCTGGACACGTACTCAGGCGACGTGACAACCGCTGAACCGCCAAGGTAACAAAGTGGATACCGAGAGACGGTTATAGAAGAAGGGGAAGGCCGATGGAGGGACGAAATAAAGAAATTCGGAGACAAAGAATGGACTCGAGCATGCACAGGACAGGAGCGGTTGGAGGTCGATGGGAAACGCCTTCGTCCTGCTTTGGACCTGAGTAGGGTGGTGATGTCTAACCACAAGCCACGTATCTCTGGTCACGAGGAAAATGTGCGGCGTTGATTTCTTTTTCGCAAACTCCATTCTGTGCTCACTTATCACCGCACACCGAATACCCCACTCTCATGATTTGTAGCCGTAAACCGCAACGAGGGGGGGATACGTCGGGGGATAAGCTGGCAAGACGTCGTCGACGCGAGTCGAGCAAACCTACAGCGCGGAACGTGTATAGCGAAGGTGGTATACCGCATTTTCTCGATTACAAAGGCCGCCTCCGCCTTTCAGCAAACGTTTTAAAACGTTGCCGACATATCAAAGTGGACGTTCTTCGGGATCTAACACTTCAGTATCTAACAGATAACGCTTTCAAAGATTTTTCGGGTGCACCTAAGTTTCCATACATGTTTTTGAGGCGAAAGAAAGTCTGTTGGTATAGTTATCAACGAGCTTTTCTTTACCGATAGATCGTTTTTGCGTCTCCTCGCTTTCGTTTCGCCGTCTTTTGGCGCGAAATACTTGAACAGGCTAACTTGTGACACACGCCTAACCTGACAGCTTCACCAGAGTCAAAGTTCTGCACGGCTGGGACGCCCCTGTTAGATTCACGTGCCGACACGTTCACTTATCATGCGGCACGCGCTGCTTGGAGAGAGAGAGAGAGAGAGAGAGAGAGAGAGAGAGAGAGAGAGAGAGAGAGAGAGAGAGAGAGAGAGAGAGAGATGACACGTTTATCTGAAATGAAAGGTCTCAATTGGGCTACGGTAGCTTCCCTCCTTCAAGGGCCCCAGTTTCATCTGCCCCTGTCTTGGCTCTAAAGATCAGACAGGTCTGAACCCCAGGGTCGGGGCTGGCCAGAGCTGCCTCCCATAGCTCATACAGCTCGGTGTTGGTGTTTACTGAGGGCCGCATAATACGGCAACCCCAGGATGCATTGAATAGAATTGACACTTCACCGCACTTATTACACGCGTTTATGAACTTCTCGGGGAACATCTTCCAAGGTCCGAGGATGCTGGGATAGGTGTTCGTCTGTATTCGTCTGAGAGAGTGATTATCTGTAGCTGTTAAGCTTTTATCTGGTGGAGGAAAGACACATCGCGGTGGTAGCGCAGTGGGCCGCTATTGTGGAGGCCCGTGTTTTTATTGAGTGCGGAGAGCACTTGAGGGGCCCGGCTTGTCGTCGTAGCGGCGTCACGCACCCAAACAGGGGCCTCGAAAAGATCCGCGCTTCCCCTGGTCGGGATCGAACCCGGGCCGCTCGCGTTACGAAGCCGATTGCAATCTCACTGGGCCACGCAGGCACACGTTGCTCATACGCAAAATGTTGGGGGTAATCTTTGCTCTGCGCCTCTGCCGCCGAGGCTGCCGACGCTGCCGACAGAATAATATAAAATAAGGAAAAAATCATCAATGAACGCATTGATTACACCAAATTAATGAAAACCCAACCCAGTGTCTCTTTATAGGCGTTTTCAGGGGCTGCGGCGCCCTCTCTTGACTACTTTTGGTATAAACGCCACAGTAATACTGAAACTGAATACTCTGCACTTCACAGCTTTCACGCTGACTGATACTGCTTAATTTCTTTTATTTACTCTTCACAGCGGCGGCCATTTTCCCGACCCGACAGCAACAACAGATGTGTTGATGTTGGCAGATCAAAGTGGGTATGCTTCACGATCGAAGCACTCTACGCACCCTACGCTCGCCGCCCCCCCCCCCCCCCCAAAAAAAAAAAAAAAAAAAAATTCCCCCTCGTGCTTATTACAGTCGAGAAAACACGGCAGTCGCCGCGGCGAAACGCGGAACACGCGGCGTGCCGACACCGAGAGTCCGTTTCGTTTCAACACAGCAGCCGCCGCCGCCGCTGAGACCAGGCTTTTCTTTCTTCTTCCTCTTTAGCCCAGTATGCGGCGAAGCGGGCGAGCCAGCCGGCTACCCTTGGTGTACCGGTTCGACTCGTCTGGCGAGCGGCGCTGGGGTGAACGCGAGCACCTTCGCTGCCCCCCTCCCCCTTTTCCGCGGCTGCTGCCCTTTTCTTCTCCAAACGGGAAATAATCAGGCGGCAACTGATTGCCAGAACTAGGACGGACCGCGGGCAGGAGGAGGCCTTTGTGCCTTTCGCTCTCGCCCGCCGCCTTTTCTTGTCTTTTCGGTCGCCGCTTCGCTCGCGTCGGAGACCGAAACCGGTGCGCGCAGACCTCGACGGCACGCACTCGGCGGAGCGAATGTGTAAACTCCGGGTGGCTTATATTATATATAGCGTCCGCAGCGAAGACGTGTTTTCCAAAGCGGGACGAGAACCTGCTTGTGTGGCGGTACGTACACTGGCAATTAACACTGGGAATACACTGGGGAATACACGGGGAACGGGGTGGCGTGAACTTAACAAAAAGAACCGGCTTGCGCGTTGACATGACTGGTGCACGAGTGTGATCGGACGAAAAGTGCGCTTCTTCAATCAGGAGCAACGCGACCGCGCGACTTCATGGCTTTTTAGATGCGGAGCATCTCATGCTCGGGGCTGTGTCCCTCCCTCCCTTGTCGTCCGCCGTCCGCACTCTACTGCGCATGCGCGTCTCTTCAGCCCCGTCAGAGTTTGGGCTGACGTCAGCGCAGTCCACTATAAAAAGAAATAGTTAGGAGGCGCCCGGTTTCGATCCCACGGTTCTCTGGCCGCAACGGGGGGTACATGGCGCTCTTCCCACTGCGCTACAAACCGAGACGGGAGCATGTGCTACGAACGCGCCTTATGTCCTCCACTCATTCAAACTACGTCAAGATGCTACTGATACAACGAAGGCACGCGAAGCTGAACGTCACCGGAAACGATGAACTGAAAACTAATGGGAACTTCAGTCGACCCCATGGCTGCTTCGCTTACTACTCAGGGTTCCCCTACGGGAAGATGGCGTAATTTTTTTACCGAGCAATACTATGCATTGCTTCAAATCACTGAAGGGGCGCAGCGCTACTCCCACGGGTTCTCGCAATGTTCGGCGCACGAGTTCAATGCGTATCGCACACACGACGCCGCAGATAAAGCGGGCGTGACGGCTAGACTAAAAGCGCGACACAGTTCTTTTGTTTTATGTTGACAAAATGTTGTAGGATTGAGTTGAACAAGAGAAATAAATGCGGGGCAGGGCGTAAGTAGCCGATAGCAGCGCACGCATTTACGTCACATGAAATTCTTGCCTTGTGATTTTTTTTTTCTTTTGCAGGTTAACCGTCTTCACTGCTGGCTGACCGGCTGACCCTAGCGGAGGACCACAAACAGCAACAAACTCCATCCCCGCCATGTCCACCCGCGCCAAAGACTCGGGCCTCCAGATTTGAAGAAAAGCGAGCGAGGAGTTTGCGAGTCTTGCGAAGACGGATTCCAGCTTTCCGCTGCTGTGAATTGATGAAGCCAACTTCATCGGAGCGCAGCTAATCCGTATCAGCTTCAATAACGGGAAGCCAAGCCTCCCCTGCCAAGGCCTTCAACCAGGACCAACCAACCTTCGATGAATGAAACCCATTTTCCGGGGGTACAGCAGCACTTTAATCACCAGCCATATATATATATTTACTGGCCACTCCGCCCGGTAGATTTCGCCAAGAAATTTCTTAGAGGCGCCCTGAAGTAAGGGTACCCAACCCGCATGGAAGTCATCTTCAGTAAAACTTCATTCATTCATTCATTCAGTCATCGGCTACGTCATCGGTACCAAGGGTCGTTTATAATGTGTGGCGCAGTGTTTGCAGTAGCGCAATTATTGGCCACGTCTTCTTCGGCCGCACTTCGAGAGTAGAGCAGCAACGCGAAGAAAATTCCAAAAGGTCCAACGCATCGCTCTCGCTGTGATAATCCTCCCGTATCTCTCGGCATTCGAGGATGACCGGATCTGTTTCCTTCCGGTAATTTTCCTTTCATAGGCACGATAACGCGAAGACCAAAATCACGCAAATATCCCACGCCATCGCCCACTCAGAGTGGGGGCATTGTTTTGTTTGTTTTTTTCCCACTTAAGGCGTCTTTTCTGAATTCTTTTTCGTGTCGAGAAAAATATGCACTCACAAGGCGTAGCGTGCCGCAAACGAATGTATTTTTTGACAGTCCATCTACAGCTTTACAATTCGAATATAGGCCACACAAGGAATAACAAGAGGAGAAAATCACTCAAGCTGATCAGGTAATCAGCCGCCAAGCTCTCTCTCTCTCTCTCTTTCTCTCTCTCTCTCGCTCTCACTCACTCACTCACTCAAAACCGGAGCAATCACGGATGTCGGTAGTCAATGGCCTGCGCACACGAAACATATCGCGCTGACACTCCCCCGTGTAATATTCCAGTACGCCTGTTCCCTCCAAAGCCTTTTCAGCGGTCACCCCGCATCGTCAATCTGGGATAAACTAAAACTAGCATAAACGAATGCCCGTCCGCGCGAGAGCAGACACAGACGTTGACTCCCCGGCCCCGTATACCATATACGACGCTGCACGCTCTTCAGCCCAGCGCCCGTGACCATAGAGCTGGGGATGGCTAGCCACAACATCGCGCGCGAGAACAGACGGGCCGCCCCGAGACTATCGACCCAAGAGCCTCGCCGAAAAATAAGCCAAGTGCAGGCGCCACTGCGCATGCAAGGAGCTGCGGCTGACTCTAAGCGCTTCCCTCCCCACACACACGCACACACACAGTTTTGCAAAGAGAAAGTTTCAAAAAGTTGCCATTTGAAAACACGTGTGCTTCGAATCTATTATAAGCCCCCCCACCACCACAACCCTCGAACACGCACAGACGTTTCGTAGAATCGAAAAAGAAGCAGGGGAGAGCTCTTAAGAATCGAGGAAATATAACAGTTATCGGCCAACAGCAACAAAACAACTTCCCTTCCTACAGAAAGTTGAAAGAAGGACGAAGGCTTGCTCACATCAAAACTGCGCCAGAACCTTGAAAGGCCCAAATCGCAAATGAAGAGCGGACCCATGCGACGATTTTTCGCGCACTAATTAGTAAAGGCATCTACGAACGATGTAAATGTATACCCATACGTGGTTTATGAGACTAGGGTGTACAACTGCACTTCTTCTTCATGATCGGTACGTGTACTGTCTTATCTAAAAGCGTTGCTTGCTCGCGGTTTTCAAGTAACCGCTATGACACAATTGAAAGTCCCGCTGTCATGCACGCGCCGTGTGCCCAGACGCGTTATCAGCGCTTTTCCGCCGACCAACCGGCCTATGGGGACATGCATTACTTTTCTGAAAGAAAGCATTCGCTTTAAAAATGCATCGCGATTCATGTCTCGGTCCGCCGTACGAAACAAGCTATCAAAAACAAAGCAGGGTAAGTTTATCACTCCTGCCCAACCGGACACCTTCCCACTCCTTTTATCACGGAATTATAAATCTAAAACGAGACACTCAGTCTCTGTAAGCTAAAAACATCGCCCGCTCGCATATCGCACGCGGGCGTAGGTAATTACGTCACAGCGGCATCCCAGTCGATCAGTGCAATCTGCTGCCCCCACCCCTAACTTCAGGATAACCCCCTCGTGTCACCAACGTCAGGAGGACCCAATGAGCAGAGTGGAACGATCTCGCTCCTTAACATAAACAGCGGCAGTTAATCCCTCTGATCAGTGCATGATGGGAGGTATAGTGCTGCACATCATTCTACAATGCACGCCGCATACTCTGCGTTCGTAGTACGGCTTCTCCCCGAAAGGGAAGCGCGTAGCGGGGCCGGCGTTTGTGTCGTCTCTCCTCTCGTATTCTACAACAGAATCCCGTTGGCACCAAGGTATCCTGGACTTACGACACTTCCCGCCGGGTGAGCGGCCGAAAATTGCGCTTCTGTCGCGCAAAAATTTATTAGCCCAGGTGACCCACCCACTCACTCCTCAATGACAATGACCTTGCGTCCTCCCTCACAATCAGACCCACGCAAACACACACGCACTATGCGTTCGTTGTGACGTCCGCTTATAAGTAACCCGTATAACGAACTGTCGCCTATTCCGAAGGAAGGTCAGTGACCATACCACTGACGAGGCCCTTCTCGCAAACATCAGCACTGAAAGAACCGTGCGCGCAGTCGGGTCCGTTTCAGGTGCGCCCGTCCCGCGCGAGCGAGAGTCCGTCGCAGCCTTGCAATGGAACGACGCCACCAAGCTCTAGTGCGCGCAAAAAAAGAAAACCCTCCCAAGAAAACGGACACCGCGGCTGTTCCAGGGAACACCGATCGCCGAACGAGGTAGATGCCCCTCTCTATCTCCCTCTCCCTCTCTCTCGTCTCTCAGCACTCGCGGAGCTGCCCCCGTTTAGAGGGCGCCGTAAGGTCTGTTCACGCCATGGAGGAAAAAAAAAGTTTTTTTTTTTTTTTTTTTTTTTTTCTTTTCTTTTTCTTCCTCCATGGTTCACGCCGCCGCGGCATCGTCGTCCACAGCGCTGCTCGGCGCAACAAACACCGCCGCGTAGCCGCGTAGTTGATGATAATGGGCTGGGCTCCCCCCGTCGGCATCAGGGCCGCGATCAGCGGAACCCGCCCTCTCTCCCGCCAGCAACGAGAGAGAGAGGGGGGGGGGGGGGGATCGAAACAACGCGGCCCGTTGAGAAAAAAATCGAGCTGGCCGCGATGCCTTCCGGATAAGATGCCTCTTGCCCGCTGCCTCTGTTTTCCAAACGAGCTCGGATAAAGAAGAGACCCCCATCTCGTTCTGTCGCCACAGCCTTACTCAATAGCGAGGTTCCAGGTCGGAATGAACGGAGATGTCGAACAAGCGTCCCTCATGCGGGGATTCCAGTCAACCGAGCAAAGAAAAAAAATGTCTGGGGTCAACAGCCAACGCTGTCCTCGCTTTTATAAATCACTAATGCGTTGGAATGCGTTGTCAATCGCAGAAGCGAAATGCACAGCGATTATCCTCACAGTCCAATTACCAACCTCACGGGCAACGAATGCGGATACGGCTGAATGAGGCCTCCGAGGCCCACCGTCGTGGCTAAGTAAAGGCCGGAATACACAGAGCGAGTAGGCGACGAAAAGTCGACGAAACCACGCCAGGTCGTCCCGTCTCTAGAGATAATTTTTTTTTTGTCAGAACCTCGGACTTTGGGGGTCTTTTTCGTTTTTTTTTTTTTTTTTTCATTATGAATAAAGTTTTCAACAACAACGCCCGGCGGCGCTCACCCGACGCGCCGCGGCGTAAAAAAAATCTGAAGAAATTCACAGAACTGTCTACTAATGCGCACCATTCTGATGCCGCTTGTCTACAGCGAGAACTTCAGCCAAGTACACATATGAGTGAGGGAACGACGTGCATTATTTTGTTTTTGTTTTTACGTTTTCCTTCGTTTCTTTTCGCTAATTACGTACCTTTATACCATTATAGCGACGAAGTTCCTTTACTTCGCTAACAGTTTTTTTTTTTTTCTAAGATGCAAGGCGTACGGCAGAGTTAGTCCGTTTAACTATTTTTTATGCGTGTTTCCAACGTTCTTATGGCCTTCTTTTTTGTTTATTCTCGGGTTTCGGGGGGAGATGTATAAGATGCATATTTTTTTATATTTTGTCAACTCATTTTCGCTAAAATTTTAATTTATTTTTGTTCTTTTTTGGTTTTTCAATATTTCGTTCGACCAATTACCTCTACTTACGCCATTGATAACGACTACAGGTGTTACTTCCGCCAAATCTACATTGTTGTGGAAATGCAGGGCGTTACACGGCCCTCGTTGTGGGAGTACTCGGCCAAGAATGCTACGCATTACAACGTTGTCCGCCGACGACCCAGCTAGGCGAGGCGCCGAGGGACAAACCGAAGGAACCAATCAGGCCTTCCGATTTCCCCTCCATGCCGCTCGCGGACGGCCGCTTTGGAAGCCTGTGAAACCAAAAGACTGATATAGACGTACGCTTGGCTCGGCCCTAATTTAGCAAAAAAAAAAAAGCGGATTGTAAATCAGAGATCGTTCGAGGAAAACAAGCTTGGAACGAGTGAAACCCGCGCGATTGTGATCGCTCTAGCCGCACGCAAAACTCTGTCCCGACACACCTGCCGTGGCTTGTGTCGCCGAGGTAGGCATGTACGATAGCTTTTAGTGAAATAAAGGCGATACGGCTACACCACTTGTATTAACAGCTACGTGGGGCCCTTCCGCAAGATCGGAGCGTGAGAAACGGGACCTATAAGTGTCAGGGCCGCTGAAATACGATGAAAGCAACAGCAAGCTGTATACATTGGTCGCCTAGCTTGACATGCTGTATTTTGCAGGAGGACGCGATCTGCTGAGGTGGACGAGAGGTAAGATGCCGGCCTCATGTCTTGAAGGTCGCTAGTTCGAATCTCACCGGGAGCCTTTTTTTTCTTTCTTCGCTGTTGAACTTTGATGACTTTTCTTTTTCTACTGCCGCTGGTGTTTTCGAAAACTGAAAACGAAAATTTCAGCAGAAGAAACGCCCCCTACTCACGCCGCCGTTGATTCTCTACATGGAAGCTCGGTTACCCACACTCAGAGCAACCCAGCTATGACGCAGTGCCACTAGATAAGACTTATCTAGTGGCACTACTATGACGCAGCGGCGCCGCGGCGCCTCGTCTTCGCTCCATGCAGTTCAGCCCGACGAACATACGACGTCCTCCCGCAGAAGTTGCGCCGCCATCGTAAAAGTTCGCTCCATGTATTCTGACCTTAAGGCATCGTGCTGCTGAGCCCGAGGTCGCGGGTTCGATCCACGCCACGGTGCCCACATTTCAGATGGAGGCGCAAAGCGAGAACGCCCGTGTGTGTCGCGATTTCGGCGCACGTTAAAGATACCCGGGTGGTCTAAATTAATCCGGAGGCCTCCACTACGGCGCACCTCATAACCTGTGTAGTTTTGACACGGAAAAATGATGATTAGGAAGTCAGCGCGACTCGCTTTGCTCCTTCCTCATCTGCGCCTTCCAAAAAAAATCCCCCTCGGAAGAAGACGGCGCAGGAGCGGGCCGTTATCTCTCCCAAAGAGGTGCCGATGGCCTTGCCGCCACTCACGACGGCGTGCCACAAGGGGAAGCGGCACGGGGAACTAGGAAGCCCGCGAACGGCGGCGAAAGTGAGCGCGGCGGGCACGCTCACGACCAGGAAGAACGAGCGGGCCGTGCGCGACGCGCTCCCGAAAGCGCGCCGCCGCGCCGGTGCTGGCAGTGGTCAGCTGAGCGCGCACAAACCGCGAGCGAAGGACGGCTCGGCCGTGTACACGTGCCTGGCCACCACGCGAGACGGACCCTTCTTGTCCGAGGCGTGTTCGCGCCAATGGAACAGGCCAGAGTCAGCGATGCAGGACCGCGCAGAGCGCGAAGAAGAATGCGGTCTTTTCGCGTATACAGGTTCGCTCGGCTGTGCAGCCGTAGACGAACGAAACGCGATCACCAAAATAAAAACCAGAACACGCAAATAGCGCGATCCCTTTCCATGCAAGTCGAAATTACGCGCTGTTCAATCACATTAACAAAGTTGAGAAATGTGGCTTTCCAAATATAAACCAAATAGCGCACCAACAACGAGTTTTAGCAGTCCGTATGCTCCGTCTGGCCACTTACGCATTCAACCGCCGCGGTGGCTCAGTGGCTAAGGCGTTGTGCTGCTGAGCACAAGGACGCGGGTTCGATACCCGGCCGCGGCGGCCGCTTTTCTGGTGGTGGCGAAAAGCAAAAACTCCCGTGTGTGCGAGATTTCGGCGCACGTTAAAGATCCCCAGGTGGTCGAAAATAATCTGGAGCCCTCCACTAAGGCGCGGCTCATCGCGAGAGTTGCGTCGATTAAACCCCACAATCAATCATTCAACTTGGGCATTCGTTTCGGTAGGGGGGATTAGTTCCGCCGCCGGCCCTCGCCATGGAAGGTGCACTTGTTACGGTGGGGTGCGCCCTCCTCGCCGTGCCTGCACGCGCAGGCGCAGTCGGGTCCCGGTCAGCACGGTACCCACGGAACAGACGGAGCACGCGGAGTGCTAAACCTCTCTATTCTTGGACCTCCACAAACGGTGTTTTTCAAATTTTGCGTGTTCTGGTTCATATTTCTCGTGTTCGCACTGCAGTTGTCCACGACTGTAGTATACAAGAGACGCTGACGGAGCAGCATCTCGGATGGCCCTCCGACGCAGGGAATCATTCCTGCGAGGCAGTGCGACGACTCCGCGAGGGAGGATAGGTTTAGTCGGGGAAAATTTGTCACCGACCTTCGCTTTGTCTTGTCTTCGTCAACTATCACCTCAAAGTGCGCGCGTCGAACTTGCCCAGGCGCGCTTCCACCCGCAGCGGTCACCTCTCGAGTCTCGCAAGCGACCTGGTTGTATGTGAAGTCCATGGCGTAACGGGTGCTTACAACGCGCAACAAGGACACGCTGGCGGTTGAATGTACGTAGGATCCATTGTTCTTCGATTATTTGTCAGTTGCTGGTCCAGCGGGTGTGTGGTGCCTCCTTTGCTTGGTGTCTACTAGCGTCACTAAATAAGCTACACTGAATAGTATTGCCACTTCGAGCACAAGGAAGCGTCTGGGGGCCATTTTGTTTCTGGCTTGCAGTGTTGCCATCTTTCCCAACGAAACCGCCGCCGGTTGTGACGGGCAGGGGGCGACCGGCCGTTCTAGCGTCCACGCAGCAGAGAAAGAGAGGGGAGGCGCCCAGAAACAAAATGGCTGCGCCCATATGTAAACAGACATCACGTGGTGCCGAGCGACCAATGAAAATCCTGGCGGCACTCAACAATGAGAGAAAAGAGTGCCGATACCCTAAAAGCCTTTATTTAGTGACGCTACTGTCTACGTCTCATTTTTGTCCTCTATTTCCCCCAAGCTGCACTTCTGAACCAAGACAGCACCCGTGGAAGACAACCACCCACACAGCAGGAAGGAAAAGGTGTCGAAGTCCAGCCAGGTGGTACGCAAGCACGCGCGAGCTACTTTATACCAGAACAGCCGAAGCGATAGCATCGACAGTCAAGCCGCGTATCCCTGTTCGTTCCGAAGAGCTGGACGCTTCAAAAACAGCACCCAACGGGACAGACATGCTTGCGACTCGCACCTGCGGATGCAGAGTGCGAGTAGCCGAACTCTACACTCTCTAAGAGAATCTTCACACTTGTTTCACCGCGAAAGCATTCCTTGCCCAGCAACCTGCACTTAACTTTTTCTGCATGAAGCTGGGATGGTGACGATAAGAAAACCGCTGCCAAGGCCGGCGTCTAGGCTGGTTCTTCTCGGCTGCGAAGCCAATGACTTACCGACTGGGCCATGCCGTCCAAATGCTCCCTTCTAAACAAAGCATAGACGCGATGTCAGCGCGGCGCGTTGCTACAAACGCCGCTGGCTCGCCTTGCAAGCAACGATAGCCATTTAAATAGGTGTGAAGCAAATATATGGTCGGTGAATCCGGATGGACTTCGGACAAAGACTGGTGGACAACAACGAGCTCGCAGGCAGTGGCGCCCGCCCGCAGAGGTGCACTGGCCAACGTTTCGTAAAACGGGTAACACTCCCCATCATTTTAGTCAGTCAGGGAGATGAATAGATTAAGTAAGATTAAGATTAAGTAAGAAATCTGTGCGCGTACTCTGACGCCTTCGTGCAACACGCCCCCAGAGTGGTACCTAAATCAACCACAGTGGTTGTGATGTGATGCTTAAAAACTCATAATTTAACGTTTTATAAAACATCACATTTTTCTGCATAAGAAAAATATAAACAATACTTTCGTTAAATATTTTTCAAAAAGGGAGTCAGTACTCACGCGGCACTCTTTGCAGGACTTTATAACACTTTCAAAGGCATCATAATACGGCTTCGCCTAAACTTGATACAAACGTTGCTCAACATTAACCCATAGGACTTTTAACAATGGCTTTTTTCTTTGCTTTTCCTGTCTGGCGCGATATTCTTTCTCCGTTTTCGGCACCCCTTTTCGCACCGCGAATCTTACAAAAAAAAAAAAAAAAAAACACGTTCGTCGCGTTATTTCCACAGACCACTGGCACCTTCGATCGCCGAAAGCCGGGCGTTATGTCCGACGTCACAAGCGCAGAGAACAATACCCAAGGCGCAATTTCTCGCATACGTCTTCCGCCACCTACTAACACGCGATTTTTCACACGTCACGAAGCATCGCTTTCCCCGAAAAGAGGCGTTTTACGACCATACGGGTCACCAAACGAAAAACTCTCAACTTCCTCGTTTGCCACAACGGAGCTAGTAATACGACAGCCAGCAGGTTGGCAAGACCAACATATAGGCAGCTGGTTGAGACTTCAAGAAGAAACTTGTTTTTTCCAAGAGGTGTTCAACGCGGCGAAAAAGAGATTGAAAGCATCCTAATCCTTCCCCAAACAGGAAAAAAAAATTTAGGCTTTAAAATTGCGTCCCGCCTTCAAACGGCGTGAGAAAAAAAAAGCTCAATTGTAAAAAATTCGCGCTCCCAGGCGACTTATCTTGACGAGCTATACAGCTGCGGCGGGAGGGGCGGACCCGGATCATGGTGATGATGGTTGGGTGTTGATGGCGCAAGGCCGACGGTGGCAAAGAGCGCCAAAACAGCCCTTACACTGAGAGATGAAGACTTAAAATCGGTGAGCAGGAACACAATTAAAATGGGTCAAAGACAATGAGGATGGAGGTCCAGGTAGTGGTTATGCGTGGTATGAAATTAGGTCTAAAAAGTTCACTTCCGCTAAATAGTTAAAAACGCGCCTGACGGAAAACACGGGATCGCCAGACAGGAAGAACGCTGGGTGTGGTGGAATGTGTTGTCTGTAAAGTCCAGCGAAGTGTTCGTGTCGTCCTCACCCCCATCATCATCCTAAGTACACTGCAAGCAGAGCGAAAGCTTCTCCCACACAGGGATTTATACACACACCCCCCCAGAAGGACTTCGACACCCCCCAAAAAAGATTCCACAACCACAAGCACCCTGCCTAGGGATTTATACAACACACCCCCCCCCCCCCCCCCAAATCGAAATTCTGCATAAACCCCTGCTCCCACAGATCTCCAACCGCTCCTGTCCTGCGCCGACCGAATCCATTCTCTGCCCCCCGAAGCTACACTCCTAACGAAACCTGCGGGTCACGCGGTAGCATTTACTTCGCTGTAACCGGAATTCGCAGTAACAGGCACACACCGTCACTGCACCAAAAAAGGCGCACTGCCACAAACGGTCACGCTTCCACCACCGGTGCCCCCAACTTATGCAATAACACGTCGCGATCTCGACCGAGTATACCCTGTAGTTTATTTCCGCCTACACGCACTGCACAGAGCAGCAGCAATCGCAAAACACGTGGGCGATTCCTCCCCCCGCGACGCACATATCCTCGGACAAACGCGAACAGCTGCGCGCACACCGGCCGCCGCCGCGCACTGGGGGGCCGTAAAGTTGCACGAACGGCGCATTCGAACCGTGCGTGTGGTCCGCGCTGTGGCAATGTTATAGAGACGGCATAAGAGCGGTGGGACGACGAACACATGTGCGGCCGCCGCACTTCAAAGAAAACGGAGTCTTCGGGGGCAGCCGAGGACAATGGACAATGGGCAGCGGACCGGACGCACAGTTAGCACTAACTCTGAGGAGAGCCGGGGGAGGTGGGGGCAGCGGTTGGCGCCACGCGGTAGACGCCGAGTGCGTACGAGAGCGCAGACTCCGCCGGCAGGCAATAAAATGTCGATGCGAAGCGGCAGCCACGGGTTTTGCTGCCAGCGCCGAATGGAGCGGGGATTTATTACGGCTGCATCCAAGGACGGCACGAGAAAGAAAAAAAAGGCGAGGTGGAGGAGAAGGTCAAAAGATGTTAATTACGTCGAAAGACTGGGGTCATGAAGACATTTACACAAGTTTGCTTTATAAGTACACTCCATTGTCTCAAACACAGCCATACCAATTCTAACGCAAATTTCAAACAAAAAAAGATAGATACTAAGCAAAACAGATGAAACGGCGGCGACTCGACGGCACTGTCTCGCAGGTCCCTTATGACGTCACAGAGAATGTTAGCTTTAATGGAAAGGAAAGCCTGTGACCAGAGGGGAGGGGGGAAGAAGGGAATAGGGGTTCAGTACATATGGAGATCGTCTCGAAGATGCATCATTATTTGTGGTATTAGTAGTATTCGCTCGACGGCTTATGGCGGCCGCCGAGCAAAGCCAGCGCCAAGAAGCGTGACTGCGCGACTGCAATGGTGCTCAAGTTCCGTTTGGTCGCATTACTTCCACGATAACGTGCAGTTAAGAAATGTTTTTTAGTATTTCCCGTATTACGTCACTCTTGACGTTGTACAGCGCGAAATTCGATTTTTTTTTTTTTTTTTCAATATTTCGAGCACTTTGTCGATTATAAAAAAAAACATCTTTCGGGACTAGGAGTACAATGAATAAACTAGTTCTTTTAAATTCAACAAGGTTGTAGTTTGTCTTCACTGTTTTTTTTTTTTTTTTTTTTTACCGTGAATTCTACTCGATCGACCTTTTTTTCAAAATACGCCAGCAGTTATTTATACATGTACTGTCGTCAAAATTTTCAGCACGGACAGTCACGGATTGGGTCACGACCCTCGGTATAAACCGAGAAAACGTCAAAATACGCACAACAAACTTGCTTCGTTGAGCAAGCGTACATTACCCATCGCTACTTAGGTCAATGCACATTTAGGGTATGAAAGCACTGCAGGTTTCAGGGGTTAACAAACCTGACCGGAAACGATGTTTAAACGTGAGACAGCGCAGCGCCGGCAGACGCTAATACACCGATGGAATCAATTTTCTCTCGAAAGACCCCCCTCTTTCAACCTCCACTCGCCCGGAAACGAACTTCAACCGCCAGCATCCACTCGCCCCGTTTCAATTTCCCGCGCGGTCGGAATGACGCCGCCGTGTGATTGACCGATAAGCGACGCCTTGTGTCTACGAGGTTGGCAATCTTGCATGCGCGACAGCAATAAAGCACCCGAAATAGCCCGGCGAACTATTTAGCGACTCCCCGAGCGTTTTTTTTTTTTTTTTTTGGCAGCTGCGGTAAGCGAGGCTGGGTCACAGGCACCCCCCAAATCGGACTCGGAGTTGTTCAAGCAGCGAATCGCGCAATAAAGTGGTTTTCAAAAGTGTTCGCAACTTTCGAGGGCGGCTGTGGTTCCGCACAGGCGTCAGTCACATTGCATTTACAACTACCTCGTAATTCGCAGAGAACTCTCCATTCGGGTGCTAGTATTTTAGTCACCAATGAAGACAAAATGGTCACTTCAACACTGAGCTTTATCCAGTAAGGACCTCAGTCGGTGAAATTCCGGAAGAATTTACCCTACAGTGCCCACGCTTCTGTCAACGCAAGAGTTCACTAAGCAGAGTTTCCTGCTTTGCTTTGTAAAAGAGAAAAAAAAAGTTACAACATGATGTTTTGTAAGCTTTCCATTTACAATTTCTGTCACAAATTTTCTGAAAAACACCAGCACAGATATGAAATAAGACAAATCCCAACCTTTACAAACATAAATTCAGCATTGGATCACCTTTCCGCAATCAATCAATCAATCCTTATTTTGGCATCAGCAGCACAGATTCCAGGGGGAAAGACAAAAAACAAAAATAGGAGGCTTGATGTGGTCTGCACCCTCTACATTATATGGGAGTGGCTAGTTAACAAAAAAAAAAGTCCCACAGCAGGCTACATACTTCTTACAAGTTGTGAATGAGAAAGCACGGCGCTACATGGTGTACATATGTTCACGTCGCAGTCAATGAGAATCGATGAATCGGCTCTCAGCCCCTGCAACCAACTTTCGCAGCCAGCTCGCCCACATTGATGCATTGACAAATATGTTCCTTTGCCTTTCCCCTCCCCTGAGCACTGGGAGAGAGCAGTGTCCCGCTCGGACCCTGACGACCAGCTTTGGCTGGTGCAGCGAGCCCAAGAAGCCATTCCAGGACTCAAGGGGTCCTGGAATGAGGACTCTTCCCCAGGGCTGACAGCTTCAGATACACGTTTATTCCTCTTCCTCACTGCTCTGACAGCGGCTGTCATCCTCACTGGCAAATCCCACTGAGTGGGTATGCGAGTTTTTTGGCTGGATATGTTGACTCAGTCGAAGCTAAATTTTAATCGGTGAACCAGCCGTGGGCATCCAATGACAGCTGTCATCGCCATTCGAAAATCTCCTTGAGTAAACGTGTCAGAATTGTGGGCAGGCACATGGTGACAATGCCAAGAAATGGGAATAGGCAAAAGGGACTTTTTTTTTTTTTCTCTCCTGACAACAGCAGTTATCGTCGCTGCTAAATTCACCTGAGAGCGCATGTTGTTATGCCTACATACACCCAGCTTTAACATGTGGCCCCCGAAACGATTAGCCCACCAACACGCCAAAAGTCAAACTCGAACATTGAGCTGCTTCGACTGGTAGCCCATGTTTTCCCAAGTCAAATACCAAACCCCCGCTCTAGGCCCACGTGTAGTAAGCTACACTCATAGAGTCGCACTGAAATGGCATATGAAGAGCAGAACCTAAAATCGTCATTTTCAAGAAAACAAAGTTTTCACACCAAAATCGGATAGCACGAAGTTTCAGTCAATGTCGGATTACAGGCCAATAACCCTCGCTAACAAGGATGACGAAATCCCAACGAAAATCCCAACGAACGAACCCTTTTGTTTGAAGATTAGGCATAGTGTTGGCATTGACAGATATCAGCTGCCCTCAAGCGAAGTGCATCTGCTGGCATGTGCAGATGATGCTGCTGTATTCTGTGCTGATGCAAGCATGATCAGAGCGCTAGCAATAACTAAATATTTTTTGTTGCGTGACCAGTACGTCAGTTAACTGGGAAGAGTACACAGGTTTCTGGCGTGAAGAGTTGCAGCTGTTGCTGGAAGTATTTAAAAATATACAACGGATGAACACACCAACATGCTAACTCAGTGAATTGTTGGCCTGCTATCACGATACTAATAGAGTAGTGGCCGATGAAATTGGGAGGAAGAGCAATGTCAATTTTTGCGCGTCCATGGTGTGAGAAGCGGGCACTGCACCGATTCCTGTGGCACGTGCAAAAAATACGATCGGTGTGTGCTGTGTTTGTGTTGGGTTATCCACATGGGAGCGACTTAGTGGAGGCTGCGATTCACAGTGGGGAAAAAAAAAGGCTCTTTGCACTTCTTTGCAAATGCAGTTAGTGCAAGAGCTTTCAAATTCATCGTGCCGTCAAGTGACATTGTGCCCTGAATGGGTACAACCAATGGGAAGAAGTGGCGGTGGCTGCTAGATTTCTCGGCATACGGTTTTCGTTTCAATATCTCTCAACAGCTTCCAAGAAATCTTCAAACAGCCACCTGGAAGAGATGCTATTCCCTGCATTTCTGCATCAATATCTGTACAACGTAAGCATCACCCAAGATGTTCTTTCCTAAGTGAAGAAGATAAGGCCCATCCTAGCCTCAGGAAACACCTCCATTTAAAAAAAAAAAAAAAAGACGTGTTTGTACCTTGCCATTAACTACTGTGTCTACCTGGAACAACGAGACAACTTGTCTGCCTGGAACAACGAGACAATTTAGTTCAACCTTCAATTTAACGCCGGGATGGCATCGTTTTTTTGTATGTCCCGCAGTTTACTTTAGAACCACTTTTCCCTACTCACCGATACAGTTTCAAGGTTTTTTCGAAGGAACTCTACATGGTTTAGTATGTGATGAAAGCGTCAAGTAATGTGGATCAGACTAAATTAGTCGAGCTGTCAAAACTAATTAACAGATGCAAAATGAACAACATTCGAGCGTACAACATGGCAGCGATTGAGGAAACGCTGGAAACAGGAGGAAGCCTAAAAGGAACCACGAGAAAGCTAGAGTTCATACCACAGGCTACATGCAGCACTGTGGAGGCTACATTGTGGTCAACAGCATGCCCACCGAGGGTGCCTAATGCACCATGAAGGGAGCCCTGAAAGAACATTTCCCTCTCCCCTCTCGGCAGGTGGAACCACGAGGCCCGGGCGCCTTTTGTCACTTCCTTCGCGGTGAATTAGCCGCCCTCAGTGGGCGGACTGTTGACAACAATGTAACCTCCACTGTACTGCACACAGCTTGTGGTATGAACCATAGATATCAGTAAGGCAGAACATCCGCACCTAGAGACGAGCAAGGTAGCATAACACACAGCACGGACGAAGCAATAAAAGTAGCAGAACGATTCTACACCAGGCTATATGTCAGCAATGTTAGATCAGGGGCGGTATTCTCGAGTTTTGTCCCTTTTGCGTCCCTTTCAAAAGTGTCCCTTTTGGCAAGCCCTGATTGGCTAAAAAGCAAGCAACCGGAAGTGACGTAGCGCAAGCGCGGCAAACCTACTGTCAACGCCCACTGCTTAACCGGAAGTACGTCACGATGAAAGGGACGCAAAAGGGACATTTTCAAAAGGGACAATTACGAGAATACCGCCCCAGGAGCAACTACTACTGAGTATATTGCTGGGTCTGCATGCAATTCGACAAAGTTTACAACGAGTTTACAATTACTTCGCAACGAGAATCCTGTTCCACAAAGCAGGGGTGAGACAACTGAACCAGATTTGGAAGCAGCTTTTGGAGCAGCGAAATCTCGATTTTGGAGAAGAACCTTGATTTGGAGCAAAACAACAACATTTATTGTCCCCTTAGGAGCCTAAAAAATCAAATTTCTGGCAACTCGGAAGGGGGGGGGGGGTTGAGGGGGAGTTAATCGGTTTTGAACGTACATAACACTTAAACAACCTTTCAGTGACGTTTTTTTTCTACCACAGCATCACAAGGTACACACTGCACTATCTTTTTACAAACCATTTTTAAATTCTTAGGCACTATGCATACATAGCCTGGAGTGCCATTGAAAATATCGATTTGAAAAACTAAGCAATCGCAAGGCATTTTTATTATCATGTGGATGCCTAAATTAATATTTTTGTAATCCCAGACTCGGCTTTACGCACAAGTGTAGAGCCACGGCAAAAGTTGCGCAAAGCGAGGTGACAGTCGTCGCACCCCACCACCCCTCCCATTTCAATCCCCAAGGAGCACGTTCACTACGATCGTAATTTGAGTAACGTTGGTATATTTAGCTACGACCCTTTTGGCAATCAATTTCACTTCAGATAGCTGAACCAAAATTACTAGTGTGCAATAATAGCCTGCCCCACAATCAGACATTGTTTGAACATTTTACGGCAATGTAGCCTGTGCCGACACTTTCTGCAGTGTCAATTGTCCCAGTCCCGCCGCTCGCAAGCTTACTGACAAAAAGAGCAATAACTCAGCGTTTTATAACACCACCATGAGTCCAAACTTCTACTTCAAACACGCACCGCGCCTCACACTCAAGGCCGAAACACGGCGAATTCGCAGGCGCCACGTTGCTTTTGATGAATTCCCGTCTTTCGAGTCACGCCACTTCCCGCATCAGATCAACAAACAACTAAATGTGAATGTAGCCGCCCCCATAACCAAAACCACTGTGGAAATCGGCGTGAACGACGAGTCTCTGCCTGAACCACGAGCAACTGCTTCGCCCGGCGGCCATGTTTCCCCATCTTCACCACACCAAGATGGCGGCGCTCAGTAATGTCATTGTGGAGATATGGGGCTTCAAAAATCGCTGTTTTTTTTTTTTTTTCTCATCAAAAGTACACGTAGTTCGTCGTCTGAGTACCAGAATATTTTTTCTACAGGACTTTGCAATGGTCTCCAATGGGAAAGCTAAAAACGCACAGAATATAATATGTGCAACCCGACAATGAGACTTTAAAAAAAAAACTATCTCGCGGACAAGTTTTTGCCGGTTTTTTGTTTGAATGATCAATCAATTAAACCTTTACATACAGCTTCTAAAGAGTTAAAATCCTAGACTCTCAGACTGTTTTGGAGCAGTTTGGCGCAAGTTTTGCAATTTTCAAGCTTTTGGAGCAGCCTGGCGCCGGAAAATAAATTTGTATCAAAACTGTGCAATATGTGCAGCTGTCTTGCCCTTGACGAAGTGTACAACATGCAACATAGCGAAACCAAATGGCTGCATGAGTTTGGAACCCTTCCAACTATTCGTGTTCTTCGCAGTTTTACACAGCCAAAGTATTGCTGGAGGGCTTTAAACCGATACCAACAGTCGACACATTAAAATGCTGGAAACAACAAAAAGAGATGAACTAATGTGACTTGCATGCTTCCCTCACATTCCAACGGCCTTGGTTCGACACTGATCCAGAACCAAATTTATTTTTATTTTTTAAGTCAATTTGTTTGCTTTTCTTGCCTTTACGCCAATTTTAGAAGGCGTTTTACTACCAAAGATGCTGGACACTAGATTTCCCGCTCAATGAGCTATTCCTTGCTTTCACACTACTGTAAAATCCCGAGAGATGCCCCAGCCCCGAAAGATAACCCACCCCTGTTTTTGGCATGATTTTCCGTTTTTTTTTTTTCAAAAACACGGAAAGATAACCCACCCCTGACAATGGCCGGGGATGACGCACGCGGAAACGAGGTTAGCTAGCGTGGGTAAGGTGCGATAACAGGTCACAGGAACCTGAAACCCGGCTGCAATAACAGGTCACAGGATCTAAAAATAACATGTGCACGTTTAGGTTGGCAATGCAGCCCGCACACATGCAGAACTGCAGTGAAATCTTGAACCCGAAACGCGACCACCACCATGCATCCTTGAACATTCCGGTCATTCGTCTTTTGTCACGAAGCAAGAACGGAAGGATGCGGCAAAGCTTCACCGTGGCGAAGAAAGTGGAGGTTGTCGAATGGCACCGAAAAGCCGGCAGCAATGTGAGTAACACGTGAGTAAGGCGGCCGTGAGCGAGGAAGTTGTCCCTCGCTCCTTCAAACAGTGCGGTATATCAACAGCCCTCGATGGATCAGAAGACAGAGAGCTTCATGAGCGGCTCACTTCGGCGATCCTTCCTTCTGCTGCCCTGCCAACCACGTCGAACTCCGTGCGTGAGGAGGTGGTCGACCTTTTGTTTGGCAGTGAGAGTGACTGTTCGTTCGACGGTTCTGACGACGAATGAATACAGTGCTAATAAACGCGTGTTCGTTCTTTGGCTGCGATACATTTCTCAACTTTTTTTTACTGCACACCGAAAGTTAGCCCACGTCATATTTTCACTTGATTTGCTCTCAATCTTAGGTGGGCTATCTCTTGGGATTTTACGGTACGTCCCACCATTTGTTCATGCTTCTCTGAAACACCTATCCAGGAACTACAATGTTTTTGTAGTTGGGGAGCACATTTGTGGTTTTAATAAAACCACACATGTGCTCCCTAATGAGTAATACAGCAAAGCTGCGTGAAATGCACAAGCGAGCAGAAAAAAAGGTACATTAAGCACAATAAAAGCCACATGCCAGATGGCCTCTCATTTTTAGGGGGGTTACAAAGTACTCTTGAAAGTAACAAGTGGTAATTAAACTGCCCCCACCAGTTTTCCAGCAACTGGAGATCCGTTCGCATGCCGTTAAGCAAGTGCAGCATCAAAGAGGCACATTAGGCAAGGTTAACAACCTGCTCTGTTACAAAATTAGATAAAAGGCATGGTTTACAAACGCACACCTTCCAGCAGAAACAGTTTTTTGCCAATGAATCTACACAATGGTAAAATGTAGTATCAAGCATCACCACCCAAACATCCCCTTATCGCATTACTATACCCAATGTCACAAACTGTCAAAAAGATTTTCCGGGATCGTCAAAAATGAATAACAAGGAACATTACCACATGTACGAGCTAAAAAAAAAGGAAAATGATATTGATCACCTTCTAAACGGGACATGATCACAAAATAAAACTTTGTTTAATTTCAAAGAACTGGCCCTTAATAGGCCCTCACTCAGCCACAAGACATTTTTTTACCCAAAAAATGGAAGAAGTACTGCAATATTGTCACAGACGTAATATGGGCGGGAGTGACAACTTGTGGGCCATTACTAAAAACATAGTTATTAGTGTTGTTAGCTGCACGTTTGCATTCGTGATACGACCCAAACGGATGAGGAGGCCCCCCTACAAACACCCACTCATGTTTCTTGGCCATGGTTTAGGTCGGCAATAAACATGACTGGGCGAAACATTAGGTGGCAACGGTTTAGGCCAGCCGAACAAACAACATTCTGTGACATCATACAAACGTTGACTGACTGATTGTAGGGCTTAATGCGCCGGCGCAACGTAAGCGATGAGGCGCACCGTAGTGGAGAGCTTCGGGTTAATTTTGACCACCTGGGGATCTTTAACGTGCGCCGAAATCTAGTACACACGGGCGTTTTTGCTTTTCACCTCCATCAGAAAAGCGGCCGCCGCGGCCGGGAATCGAACCCGCATCCTCGTGTTCAGCAGCGCAGCGCCTCAGCCACTGAGCCACCACGGCAGGGAGGTTTTCTTTAATACCTCCGTTTGTTGTTTGAAGAGTGCAATAAAACTGGTTTCATCGTTATCGAGACAAAGAAGTCTTTTTACAAACGAAGCCAACTTTTGGGGGTGGTCGTGGTGGTGATGTTTACTGACAGATGGACGTAGCCTTGCGTGGTACGCCTGCGATTGCTCCCCCGATCAACACCTTTTTGCCGCTATGCACGGGAAATTGCCAGGAGTCACTGAGGCCTGTGTCCCTTGAAAACCTGAGGATCAGGCACAATATGTCTCTCCTTGTGATCCAATGGCCTTTAAGGAAAATGACATCGTCCAAAGAGCCATGCGGAGTGGCTCTCCTTCGAACTTCTTGAAACAACCCAACTTTTTTCTTTTGTGCTCACAGCCCCTTCAGCCTACCTCAGAGGTGATGAAAATGTTATGCCTGCTTTATTTGTGAATTCTTTATTTCACTGCAAAGCAAACCCTGGGTGAAGTCTATCATGAACTACACATGCCTTAAAACACAAGCTTAACTTTCCTCTGGGCTACATTTAGTTAGCAGTTTCTCTTCATACAGCAAAAGCAACTTTTGTGCGCTAAGGTTCATCGCGCCCGCTCTACTCAGTTTAATTTCCTTCACAGGCTCTAGAAGGCGGTGCCAGCATGACTAACTTTCTATTGTGGCAACATAAATGTCCGTCAAAAGTACACCACCAGAAGTAAGTGGTAGTAGCAAGCTGGACTGCTACTACCACTAACTTCCTGCGGTAAGTCAGCGAAACCATCAGCTTCAACAAGACAACCACCAAGCACGTCTTTTTTTTTCCCCACAACACACCGGCCTAAAGCGTACTGTCGGCCTCGTTCGAGCACAGAGACCGGCCATTCTGGAGGTTATCAGCACTACTAGGCATAGAAAGGTCATCGCAATAAGCCAGCAAGCACGCACAGCAATGATACAAGCTGAATAATTGCTTTTTTAAAAGATTCAACACGAAATATGATGGGAGGTAAAAACATACAAATGCACCACGCATGCACTGCTCCAATCCAGTTCCTAATTTAGTGAAGCATGGCTGACACCGCATTGTCCATGCTAAAAGAGAGGAATCCCGATTATGCTCCTTATTCCTTATTATGCTCCTTATTCTACCACACCATCTGACAAAAGAACCAGGTAAGCACTCCCACCTCTCACCCTTTCTCCATGTTAGTACGTGGAATGAAAGCCAATGTTTCTTACGACTCTGTTTGGTATGACTCAATACTCCACTCCTTCATGCCAGCTAGGAGTCAGTCACCCTCTTGCCTCGGTGGGGAAGATTGCACCATTCTGGCTATGACGCCATACGTCGGCAAGCTACGATGGCTTACGTACATGCAAGGTACGTACGTAACGGGTACAGCACACATGCATGGCTATGATAACGAAACTTCTCCCCACAGATAGCCATACAATGTATTAAAATTGAACATACATACCAGTAGCAGAAGCTGGATTAGCAGTTGCAGCAGCATAACACCCCTAGAGTTTGCGACGCTTTTTTAAGCGAAAGCTTTCCATAGTGGGACCGATGGCGTCCTGTCAAAAAACTACAGCATTTCCCCATAGACCGGTTGGTCGACCGAAAAGCTCTGATAAGATCTCTGGACACACAGCGCATGCATGAAACCGGCCCTTCCATTGTGTCAAAACAGTTACCTGAAAATCGCGAAAAAGGGACGGCGCTAGATAAGACAATTCATGCATCAATTATGGAGAAGCTTCAATACAATAGTATACCTCTACCTCATAAACCATGCATCGGTATACATTTAGATAATTCGAAAATGCGTTTACTAAGTGCACGAGAAATCATCGCATGGCTTCCTTCTTCGTTGTGCGATTTGTGTCTTTGAATGTTTGATGCACTTTTGACACAGTTTTGTAGTCAGAAAGCTTTCGCACTTCCCTAAACTTTCTTTAAGAAGGGATGGCGAAGTTTCAGCCTCTGCCGCTGCATCTTAGTCGGATCATATAGTGCGTGGAAATAAAGTTGCAGTCGGAAGAACTTCGCCACATTCGTACGAGTGTGCGTAGAAATCGACTGCAGAAACAGACACCGGTAACAACGTTCCAAGATAACAAACTGCGGGTCTAGTTTGTACACAATGCCGGGCAACTGGTAACGGAAGTTTTGTAAACTCGAGGCCGTACACGAAGCTGCTGACGCTCACTCGGCATTTACGGCCACGATTTCACTCACCACAAAACAAACCAGTGGTAAGCAACCCAACACAAACAGCTTCCACAAGGCAACCTCACTTTGAAATTGGTACTTGCGCCCGAAAAGTGAAGCTCACAAAAGTCGGCAGTGGCCCATTAAAGGAGCCATGAAGACAAAATACACGTTTGGTTTATTAGAAAGACTGCTTAGTCCCGATAACAATGATACCAATATCATCGCGATCTTCAAACAAATAACGAAGATATAAAAGAAAACGTGTGAAGCAGTCGCGACCCCCTAGCCAATTTCCCGCAACTTTTCTACGACGTCACAGAACCTTGTTTGCGCGATTGGCAGCCGCCTAACTGACCTGTCACGACGACACACGACTGGACGTCTGTAATGGGGCCTCTAGTTCCATTTGACTGCATCGCTTGAATGCTAACGTGCAGTTAACGCACTGAAAATTATGTTTTATTGTTGGCCCGTGTGACGTCATTCTTGCTCATAACACGTCACTGTGGCGCAATATTTGGAAGTTTTTAAGTACTTCTTGGTTCTTTTTTCGTTAAAAAAACATCTTTTGTGGCTGTTATGGAGCTGAGTGAGATACTGAATCCTAGTTCTTTCAAATTAAACGAAGTTGTATTTTCTCTTCATGGCTCCTACCCGCCGCACAGCAACCCGCACATGTGAAACACAAACGCGGGTTGCACATTTATACCTGCACACAATTTCCGTGCGACTCAAACTGCATTATGCCAAAACACAGCACCACCGTAGCATGATGTCCCCTTTCCGTCAACCGTCTAAGCCGCTCAATTCGGTTTTTATGAAAACCACTCCAACATTTCCCAAAGGCTGAAGACTGGGGAGAACAGAGGATAGGGGTTTAACATGCAAAGACCCGAAAGACAAAAGAATCTTGTTTATACTATAACAGCGGCTACAAATTCATTTTCACCTCTTGCGACGACATGCTTAAACCCAGCGTCAGTGGCTGCTTTCGCCTTGGCCAGAAATACGGCCACCGCGCAATCCAATCACTCACTCCGAGTGGCAGAGAATAGTCACAAGACTAGGTGCATGGCTCTGCTTTAGTCAACGCGAAGCCCGTGAAGGAGTGTGGCACGTACAACGACCCCACAAGGACAGCAACAAGGATTGCGACAAGAAAAGTATTAATCCAAAAGCGGTGTCATAATCAATCTTGTGAAACCGGTGAGCATCTTGTGAAACAGGTGATCCTGTGAAACAGGTGACCAGGTTGGTTAAAACCAAGAATGTATACCATCCCTACATAAAAAATCTCGCACTAATCTGGACCTTCACCACAGCAATACTGAAGCTACAGTTAAAGATCAGCAGCCACAACAAATGTAACAGAAAAAACAGGTCACTCTCCTTAAACATCAGTATTTGTAAGCATAGCAGTTTCACTTTAATCAAGGGTAGAAGTTAAGACTGTGGATAGCTAAGATTTATAGCCTGTATGAATAGTAACTACGGCAACTTCTAACACCAACGCCGTAACACATTTCAGTACTTGGTCCCCACAGCAATCATCCAGTCAAGTACGTGAGACAACGCGCGCAACGTATCCTACTTCGGTAGCTAACGGTTTGTTATTGCGAGCGCATTCGTAGCAGCATTACTTTCTCCGCAGAGCTGTGGAAGCTGCTTCAGCATGCGATACGTTCATTCAGCCGATTTAGCACGCGGCATCCAAGACGACAAAAGAGTTGTTCATACGGCACACCCTTTTTGATCGTGTGCATCGGTGGTGTCAATCACTGAGCAACAATTCGGCGCTGCTCTCGCCTGCAACGCAAATATTTCTTTTTTTTAATTTGGAGCTACAGCATCGCCTGCAGCAATCACGAGACTGAAGGCGTACCGAGAAACCTGAATGCAGCACTTTCTCGGGACGGGGCAAGTTCGAAAGTTGACAGAAAAGCTAATTGTTTACATTCGCTATCGTTGACATGTGGTGCCCTTGACGAGCCGTACACGAGCGCTGGGGTCCGTACATTGACACCAAACGACGCTCTACACAATCCGAAACATCAGCGTCACCGGCAGAAAAAGATATTCGGAGAAAAAAGGCGCGTAATCAGTACCGGAAAGAGGGTAAATACACTCGCCAGACCGCGACCTGCGGCTTTGCACACGGTAAAAGCGACACTCCGTGACTCACCCGGCGCGGTGTACGACCCGCTTCCGTTCGCACCAGTAAGGCGATGCTCCAAGGAGCAAAGGGAACACGATCATTACGGACTTTCGACGCGAAGGGGGAGCTAAACACTAGGCTTAACACGGGAGCGGCTTTTCCAAACGGATCCGAAATGCACCGACGCACACGCGCGCGCGCGCGCATACACACACACATACATACACACACGTTACGGAGCGGTAGGCCTAATGGCAGTGGAAAAATAGGTCACCCGATTCAACAGGAAAACTTTGCGGAGAAAGTGAGAGCGAGTCGAGAGGCACACTTACTTTCGCTGCCCTGCGTCTTTCGTGATCAGGAACATGTCATTGCCTTGGTCAAAGGCTAGTTTATAGCCTTTTACGGGTTAATAGCGAGGTATCACTTTTCGGCACCCACATGCTTCGCTCATGTCGTGGTGCGAGCACGTCACAGGAAGTTGTTTACAAAATACGTCATCGTTATCTGTGACGTTCGGTGCCCGCTTTCTTGCGGCGATCGGGAATTGTTTGTATTTAGGTTTGTTTTGCAGCTGTTTACGTCCTTTAAAAAAAAAACAATACTTGTTTGAGTACCTGTTTTTGACAAAAAAGCTATTTCAACGAACATGGCGTCCTCCTGACGTCATCACGCGCCAACTGAAAGCCGGTTTGAACGGCAGCGCGACAGCTGTTCGTTGTCCCTCGGTACCTTGGTGACAGCTGGCCAGACTGACGTTGAACTTCGTAAATGTAGAAAGCCAACGACCGCTTGCGCGCTACAGATTCCAATTCTCCTGCGGCGTTGGCGCTTATTGAGCTCATTTAAACAAACGCACAATCATGAATGTTCACAGGAGATCAATTAAGAAGTGTTCTGGGGCTTACCTGTCGCTTGACATATCAGTCAGACCGTCGGGCTGTCGATCTCGCTTCAGGCTGGGGTCCCATAGCGTTCAAATGAAAAATATATTCTTGTTCGCGCCCCGGGTATTAACCTGTCTGGGCGTAATAACCGATTACGACGTGCACGGTATTTCAATTGATGCTGTGGCTGCTGCATTCAGAGTTGACGCGCCGTGACGTAGCGCATTACAAATGTGCTGGTGCAAAAGTTATCGAAATTCCTTTCTTTTTTTTTTTTTTTCCCTCGGCTAAGTGTAAAGTTTTGAGGCATTGGAAAGTTCGCACATACTTATAACGTTACGAATATTTATTTTGGTAGGCTTCTCACAAACTGCGCAGAAAAGTGCAGTTGTATTTTATTTTTAATTTGGAGTTGTTCAATCGAGCCGGAGACTTTGGTGTGGTTTGACTGTCGTTGTAGAACAGTTATTTTCAGGTAATTGGTGTTGCTGGCTGAAGTATGCGTATGTAGGGTCTGCCCTTGCATGCTTCTCGGGTTTTATCAATCTTCAAATTGGGGCATGAAAATTGTTGTTTGTTTTTTTTTTTCGGAGATTTTGGGACCAGAGAGAAACTGCACTGGTTTACTTCTGTTATAAATTCGTGTTTTATTTTCACAAAGAAGAAAATAGTATTCTATGCGATTGCTATCTTTCGAGACGCAATACCTTTCACATAATTAATGTACGCAAAAGATCGTGTATCAGCGTGAAAAGCATAGGTTGCCAAACCAGCCAAATGCGTACAAGCGTTTTTGCAAAACTTCATCGTCGACGCGTCATGCGTTAGAGCAGGGGTCGGCAACCTTTTGATGCGGCGCGCCGAGTTGCGTGAAGCCGACACACAGGACGGCAAATCGGCGAGGGGGGGGGGGGGGGGGGGGGGAGCGCAGGCAAAAGAGAAAAAATCGGTGAATTGACAATAACATCCGACAATAATTGACAATAATCTGGCTAAGTGTGAAGACGGGGGACAATGCCAACTGAAAACAATTTTTGTTTGTTTCTGACTAACCTCATTTTGGGTGAAGTGACATGTCGGTATTCAGATAGGAAGTGACAAGTGGTGGGGGAGGTTCACGTCGTAATACTTCCCCGCGGACCACAGGTTGCCGACCTCTGCGTTAGAGAAGCTTCGCTTTGTATTTAGGAATAACGTCGACGTGATATTTCCAGAATCCCGGAAGGAGAGCATCCGAAAATTTCTTCTTTTGTTTTCAGTTGGATTGTTTGAAACGTTTATTTCAACATGGCTTTCGGTTTACGCTGTGCGGTGGAAAGAGGTTGGGGAGAGAAGAGAAAAAGTAAAATTTCAAAGTATATAGGGCTGAGCACTGTAGTGGAGGGTTCCGGGTTAATTTTGACCACCTGTGTATCTTTAACGTGCTCCCAAATTTCAACCTACGGGCGTATTTGCGTTTCGCCTCCACCTCATATGTTATCTAGCATTATCTATTTGAAGCCAAATACATGACGAATTAAATCAGTGAAGCAAGTGCATTGTCGTGTTAAACAATCGTTTTTATTTTCCACGCGAAAGACCGATATTAACGGCACATAAGTAAAAATAGCTTCTCAAACCGCTTCGCAGGCTGTACCCATCATTCTGAATTGCGATTTCTCTCTCCGATAAACTTTTCTAAGTACGCAAACCTTGCGTCTTCGCTGATATTGATGTTGATGAAGTAAATATGAAGTAAATATTGATGAATATCGATGAAGTAAAATTACTTTTATACGTTTCTTTGACATATATATAGTTACCCTCTCCCCCTGGAAAGCGCAAGCAGTTCTTACTGCGCCGATGCAACAACGATCTGCTCCAACAGCCGGCGGGGCGATCAGACAAGCAAAATCCTCGCGTTCAGAAAAGCACATAAAATTTAGTTGCGTGTGATGACAACACATAAAAAAATGGCTGCGGCTTAGCGCCGCGAACCTTGGATATGCAAAGGAAAAGCTTGGATTAGTCTAGTTGAGTCTTGGTTTCGCTTGGTTAACCTTTGATTTAGCTGCATTGCCGACCACGTCTCAAAGCCGTTGGGTTCCGTGCAAGGCTCACACAAGGAGGCCGGGTGAACGTGGCGTTCATTCATGGCGAACGCACCGTTCTTCATCGCCGGGCGCGAGACGAGTCACGTTGCCCGAAACGACCCAGAACCGCATGCATGGGAGGCTGCGGGGGTGGTTGGCTGCCTCGGCTGCAGCGGCGGTGGCGACCGCTGTCGGCGCCCGCAGGCGCCAACAGCGGGCCCGGCGAATCACGCGATGCGCTTCGAGGGGTGTGTCCTAGGGGTGTGTCTCCGGTCAGAAGGTCATTTGCGCATCCTTCACGAAATCGCTGGACGAAATAAGTACAGATTTGCTTTAAAAATGGTTCCCATGGAAACTAAAACGCCAGGTTGCGCCGCAGGCTGCCGTTTTAATCAAAGCGGAACAACGAGAGTGAAGAAGGGGAAGGGGGCTTGCTTTCTTCTTCTTTTCTATCTTTTTTTGGGGGGTGGGGGTCAGCTTTGTTTGACAAATGTACCGGGTAGCGAAACAGCTATTGTCGTGTGACTCGTCAACGTGTTGTGTCTCCCGAGCCACCTGATCGTTGTAAACAACACCGGAATAAGTGGCAACGAAACGCTTTGCGGTGCATCTATAGCTCGGCGACCCCTGTCAGCAGCGCAGTTCAAGAAAAACCCGATGCACCCGTGCGCATGCGCGTCAAGGCATGTCTGACCTGATGCACTGCTGAGACATGCGTCCCTTCGGCGCGTGGGCCGATTCTCGCATTCCTTCGTGTGATCTAGAGCCACTAAATGAACAATTATCTGCTGTGCCCCCTCATCCGTGTCTGGTTAACCTAACACTATAAGGAATCCAAGCGATGTAAAATGAGGGAATAGCGAAGCGCAAGCTAAGGCTAAGAAAAGAGAAAAAGTGAAAGTCCCTCGTTAAAAAATTGATGTAAGAGATACCCAACGAGATAACCATACAAATACTCTCTTCAAATGTATCTGGATACCAAAATACAGATGCTAGAAAAATCTATTTTTAAGACGCTATCGCAATATCAGTATCGCGACACGGATCAGGAAGCAGAGCATAGAAGTATACACCCTTTACTCAATCATTCCAAGCATCTTGCAACCAACGTACAGAGAGACATGAGAGAAAGTAAGCTTTATTTATGTGCGTAAAGATCTGGAACACGTAATATTTGACTTTGCGCGGTATAACATACGCAAAGAGTGCGTCTTGCAGTGACTCTGGGCCGGCCGCTCTCCGCAGGACTATACTGAGGGACGTATTAGGTTCCTGGAATTCTTCCAAACGTGCCGGTCGTGCTACAAAAGCTTTATTGACCTATCTAAAAGCCACAAGCCCTGATCAGACTTTGTAAATAGTCAAAATAATGTGTGTTCCTCTCCATCGTTACAATCATCATTGTCACCGCATTCATCTGACATAGCAAGCCAGGCGGCTTAGCTCGGCTGACATCGCCAGACTCATTAAAGATTGTTCTCTCTCTAAGCTTTATTTATTGTTATTCTTTGTGATCGTGGCCCCTCCGAGCCAGGTGGGGTGTCCTCAGTCCAGACACGCCTGAACTTTGATTGATTGATTGTAGGGCTTAACGCGCCGACGCAACGAAGGCGATGAGGCGCGCCGTAGTGGAGGGCTCCGGATTAATTTTGACCACCTGGGGATCTTTAACGTGCGCCGAAATCTTGTACACACGGGCGTTTTTGCTTTTCGCCTCCATCAGAAAAGCGGCCGCAGCGGCCGGGAATCGAACCCGCGACCTCGTGCTCAGCAGCGCAACGCCTTAGCCACTGAGCCACCGCGGCGGGTGACACGCCTGAACTGGGAGGTTCGGAAGGGATGGGTTATTATTGGGAGACAGGAAAAAATACCGTGCCCGAAGGTGCATTGAGATGAGCATTGGGCAAGTAATACTTTGCGCCAGAGCATGTTGCGGGGGAGGTGTCCAGTTGTAAGTTGCGAAGTACGATTCCTTACATTTTACTTTATTTCATTTCACTTTATTTCCAATTCCAACATGATAGTTCAGAAAAACTGCTTGCACCCATAGCCAAAGGCTAGTATCGGGTCCAATGTTGAGATACAAGGCATGGTAACAGGATACAGGATACAAGGTGCGAGAACGTTGCGAATACAGAAAATAAGATTAGGGAATTGTATAAACATATACTATATTCACACACTCAAACGTGGGTAGGATAACAGAAAAATGCAATTTTTATACACGAACAAAAGAAAGGCAATCAATAATAACTACGCAGTAAACTTTCGCTGGACGAAGTGTTGTTTGTAGTCAATAGTTTGACGATTTTGTTACTATTTGGGTAGTGGCTGCTGGTCACTGAGACTGATAAACGGAGACTCATTCCTTTCTTTTTTGGTGAGTTGCTCATGTGGTTAAGGAAAACACTTTAGCTTCCAGCAGTGGCGTCTGCAGGATTTTGTGTTGAGGGGTGCAAATCCATTGTACTGAGGGTAAAGAGGGGTGTAGGGGGGTGCAAGTATCCCTTTTGCACCCCCCTTCCGACACCCATGGCTTCCAGTACCGTATTTACTCGCATAATGGTCGCACTCGCGTAATGATCGCCCCCCTAAAGTTTGTCTTCAAAATTCGATTTTTTGTATGTCCCGCGCAATGAACGCACCTTGAATTTGCCGCAGACATATGTCGCATGGGTGCCAAGTCTAGCTGATGATGATCGTGCGTACCTCCATTTCCTTCCCTTTCATAGCGGACATGGCTACACGTTACCGCCGCAGACTTTCCGATATTCGGGATATCGGCAAGCATGCGCTCAATATTGATGAGGAAGAAACTCTCACAAAAGGCACATAATGTACTCACAAGACAAAGAAAAAAAAAAAACGCGCTCACCTTTCTGCGTCGGCAGCCATGTCTCTTTTGATATCCTCCACTGTGACAGCGGCAGGCAGTTATCGGTCGACCTTCACCCCGCAGCAAACTCGTTCCGGAGCGTTCCGTAACTCATAAAAAAACTGCATTTCGCGTGACCTTGCAAAGCGGCTGGCGGCGGTATGCGCAGTTTTTGTTATGTTTTTATTTGTTATTCTTATTATGTTAATGAGCACTGCTGTAAAAATGTTGACCCGCAACTTGCTTGCGTTTTTTGTGCTCACAAGGTTTCGCAAAACTTTATCCCGCGCAATAAACGCACCCTTAAATTGGAACCAATTTTTTTGAAAGAAAAAGTGTGATCATTACGCGAGTAAATACGGTATATCATACCAACACGCCCACCACACTGTAACAAACATCCAACAGTGTACCCCACCTCGACGGCTTGCCAGAACACAACAGCAGCCCTCACTATTCGCACCCCCAATCCTCGAGCAGTGGGAGGCCGCGCTGTGCAGTTCGGACCCTGAGGACCAGCGACAGTTGGCGGACCGGGCACGCAGGACCGCAGCCGCCGCAGGGGCCCTGGACTGAGGGCTTCTCGCGCTTTCAAGCGCAAACCTCCTCTCTGTTGGAATAAATAGTTTTACCACCACCACCACCACCCCCGTTGTTCATGGGTTGGTGGGCAGTACGTAGTGTGTCATTTTACGTATACGATCGGGGGATGCATGGGTTCGTGGCTGCCCGCAATCCGATGTGCTGCTTCTGCCGATGATGCCCGAGTGACTTGGTTCCCGGACAACGTAAGGGTGAGGTACACGTGAATCGTTTCCTGGAGTATATGCAGTACTGCTAGAGAGAGAAGGCCTCGCAGGAAGCTGCGACAAGCCTCTTGTGAATCCCTCAATACTGTCAGATATATTCACTCTGTGTTGTGGTGGCCGCCATGGCCATTGCTGCTTCCTTAGCCATCGTGGTGTCCGTGGTGCAGAGTTGCGGCTGCTGCGTCAAGTTGGTTATGCCCCACTTAGATCCCATAGGCGTTCTTGGAAACGAAGACCGAGGCATCTGTGTATACCGTATGCCCTTTGGTCATCATCGTCATCATCCTATCTACGCCCACTGCAGGGCAAAGGCCTCTCCCATAGATCTCCAATTATCCCGGTCCTGCGCTAACGGCGACCAATTTATCCCCGCGAACGTCTTGATCTCATCTGCCCATCTAACTTTATGCCGCCCCCTGCAACGCTTGCCTTCTCTATGGAACCACTCTGTTACCCTCAATGACCAACGGTTGTCTTGCCTTCGCATTACATGCCCTGCCACGTCCATTTCGTCTTCTTAATTTCTACTAATATGTCCTTAACACGCTTTCATTCCCTGACCCGCTGCAGTCTCTTCTTGTCCCTTAATGTTACACCTGTCATCCTTTCGTTCCATTGCGCGCTGAGTCGTCCTCAATTTAAGTTGAACCCTCTTAGTGAGCCTCCAAGTCTCTGTACTGCAGGTGAGCACCGGCAAGATGCAGCTGTCATACACTTTCTTTTGTCCTTTGGTATTGTGTGGTAAATAGGACGCACATTGCGAGGAATTCTTAATCCGTATATGTGTTTTCGTATGTACGGCGTGATGCGTTTTCTGCAGTGGGAGACCGTAGGTGATGATTAGTATCCAAGGAGCACCAGGGTCGCGTACCCATCATTAGTGAGTTGGATTCGCTGAAATTGTGAAGTGCATTCGGTGCTCCTCATAGAGCCATTCTCGTGTGTTGTGTCAGCCCGGTTAAATAGCTTGGCCTTGGATGTACAAGTAGGAAGTCTGAGGGCCGTCTCGTAGGTGTGCCGGGTAAGAATGTTTAGCCTGTGGCGTTCGAGTGGCCTCAGGGAGAGGTAACGTGCGCCGTAGACAACGCAACTATATGAGGATGAGACGGATGAGGGCTGGTTACTTCACCTGGGTACGTTTGCATGTGATACGGCGAATCAATTGGGTCAGATGCGCCACGGCGCACTGTAGTTCTAGGATTGTGTGTGAGCCTGATCCGACCTGTGGAATAATGAGCCCTCGTGTGCGTAAATGGGCAACGATTGGAATGGAGAAACTTACAATGTGAAGTATACAGGGGCCAGCTATTCTTCTGTATGCGTTATAAAGTGAAAGGAAGCCCGGTGAGTGAGTGAGTGACGGTGCTTGCTAAAGCGTACTTAAACTCGCATGAAATTAAACACCGGCAATTGCACCGTCTGAGGCATCATGGCGTATTATTATAGAAACGGAAAGTTGCCACTTGGCGCTGAGTTCGGCGTCTCGCCAAAATTTCAAAAGGGCATTTCTTGTCATGTCCCCTTGGTAACATAACAGAAGCTGTTGAGGCATGTACTGGGACTTCAAAATGGCACACACAAAAAAATACCACGAAAACATTTTGTCTGATCATGACTGAGGTCGAAGCAGATTACAAGAAGGTGACCTACATCCCAAACAACAGTCAATGCATTAGGTCACAAAGGGGAGGGCGGGCGGAGTAGACGCCGACCTTCAACGGCCCAGCCAGTGTCCGTGCTGAAGCTGTTCTTACGCAGTGGCGCAAACAGGTATTCGGCTCTTCTTAGGTCCTAATTGTCACAACAGGTTGCAGGAGTGCACACCATTAAGGGCCAATTAAGACAAAAATACGTGTCTGGTTCCCTCCAAAGACTGCATTGACTAAATAATAACGATGGCTATTTTGACGCAAACTTCCAACAACCAAGCGATATATATTAAGGAAACCAGACGAAGCAGTGGCGACTCATCTGCTGCTTTCTCGCCGGTACCTTATGACGTCACAGGGACTTGTTTGCGGCGACCGCAAACAGGACTATGTGGTCTTTCTCTCTTTTTGCGAGAGAATGCCCGACGGCACAAAAGTGACCCGTCATAGGACAATATTGCACCTCTTTCACGCAGAAATGCGAGAAGAGACTGGTTCTGGTGTCCCCGGATCCACCGCTAGAGATCTAAGGGCCTCTCAGGATGTGGCACTGTGCACCTGATGTGTTGCATGCGTGTGGTTTGAAGTGCTGGACAGGTCCATATCAGCATACAAAAGGGACATGTGTTCGCAAACGGCGCGATATAGCACACAGGCCAAGTCGCTGCTGGTGACAAGGCAACACCCTAACTCGAAGCCCCCGCAGCAAGACCTCCTCCCAGCAGGCGACACCACAGGGGGAGGTCAGTTCTACCCTGTGGAAGTACAGCACGCGTGGCGCGGCGCAGGTTTTCCTTTTCGACCAGCAGCTCTTCTAGGGTGGACACTGAGAAGCGGTAGTAGGGTCAATGCAGTGACCGGCGCGATCCGTAGCTACGTGGACAGGAAGCATACCGTGGTGAATCTCGCCACATACCCCGGTATGTGGCGAGAATATTGGCATAAATACGTGCCGACAGACCGGTACAACAACCGCCTGTGTACGTGTCAAGCTTCAACCCAGTAGCCACTGTCGATGCAAGCGCCTGCAGATGCCATCCCGCATGAATAGGTTCTACCAACATGCCTTGTAAAGGGGGGGGGGGGGGTATCGTAGGCGCAGCATTGGTTTAAGTTTTTGTGGGGGGAACATGCCAAGGCCGTGATTACGAAGTAGTCATATGTCCTGGCGCCCACGAAAGCCTGCATAATGTGCGGTCGAGTCGCAGACGCCAAGGTAGGGACATGAAGGAAGGGTGCATTCAGAGGCTGATGAAGGTCAGATGTTCGGACATGTAGCCTTGCGAGAGGCTTGTTGTCAATCGCCTAATGGTAGAACCTGTGTGGCCTAGCGGCATAAGAGGCTGGAATCGTATGAGGCAGCTTGCCGCTATGCGTGGGGGAGCTGCTGCCTGCAGGAGCATGTCCACGCTTTATCAGGCACGCTGAACGACGCTGATGTATGATTATATCTAGCGTGTTTAGCCGGGCTTCTCCTTGCAGTGGTGGATATGGCTTCGTGCAATGGAGGCAGCCCTGGTGACCGCCTCAAGCCGAGCCCAGTAAACTTGTATCATGCGCAGGAACTGTGCCTGGTACGCGAGCCGTGGTTGAGCGCACTAAGAAATAGGCAATCGTTCAGCAGATCCACCATACCTCTGAGAAGCGCTGCCAAGAAGGCGGAACGTTTGTCTGGCTTTTTGTGGAGCAGCTAGATCGGAGCAATTTGGCTGCTGACCTTGATGCCATCTCGATGTATGTATACACCCGGTTAAACCCAGGACCCGAAGACGACCAACAATGGGAATGGCTTCCCATTCAGTTGCAGTGTGATGGGAGACACTACAAGTGATTGGCGGTCCTAAGCGCTGGCTACAGGGAACACAACAGTCTTGTTTTGAGAAAGAGTGAGGCCAGCATACTCGCACCATTTCTGGTGGCCTGTTACAGCTAGCTGGAGGCCCTCGGCTTGCCGTGACAGGTCCAGACGCACTGTCCACACAGTGATGTCATCCGCACACACGAGAAAATAGAGATCTCGCTTGAATGCGAGCGGGCAGTTAACACACTGGGGATCTTCGATTATTAGCCTCGAGCTCATCGCGGAAAGCCTTAAATTAAGCAAAAAAAAAAAAAAAAGAAGAAGAAGGCGCACTTGCACTACTGGTGCCAGACAGGAGAAACAGCGGAGCTGGGGTCGATAAACCTTTTGCGATGTTCTTGCAAGACTATGCTAAGTGTTGAGGCAAAGTTCAGCCGGATTTAACAAGGCCGTTCCGGTCGGTACCCCACACTGACAGCGGGTCCCACGGGGGAAGAAGCTAGGTCGACACCCAGCTCCGCTTTTTCTCCAGCGTTACACCACTCAAGCTGCACCTTTTTTTCCGCGTTTGATCAGCCCAAGAAATACCATAACATTTAATATGGCACACTAAGGGGTACGCATGCGCGTGTACCCCTGTTCTCACACTCCAGCAGGCGCAAAATCCGGCTTCACTGTTTTAATACCCTGTATGT
This sequence comes from Haemaphysalis longicornis, assembly GCF_048455015.1. Taxonomy (NCBI): domain Eukaryota; kingdom Metazoa; phylum Arthropoda; class Arachnida; order Ixodida; family Ixodidae; genus Haemaphysalis; species Haemaphysalis longicornis. Next base: position 170,479,097 of record NW_027526445.1, read on the forward strand.
GGTGGTGCACCATTTAGAGGCGGCGCAGTTTTTAGGGGTGAAGCTCCTCTTGCTCGGGCCCTGTCACGGCCGCACACGGCAGAATGATGATGATTGTGGCAGGATCCCCCTAGGGATTGGCCAACCAAAGATTGGTCGAAGAGGTCAAAACGTTCAACGCGTTCGTTGCTACCCAGCAAAGAGGAGAGGAAGAAGAGGAGGTTGTCGTTCGTCGCCTGCGAGCTCAAGACACGTAGCGGGGGTACGCGACACAAGACGCTCTGCAGAAGGCTACCGTCAAGGCGGCTAAAATGTCACACCGAATTCGCCAACTAACCCATGGAGATTCTCATCGTCCCAAACAAGCCCTACATAATCACCACAAAACATCGACGTCGTCGACGGGCTTGTCAACGGAGCGGTGGAAAGCTTGATGTTTCATGGTTTTACCGATAAGCATTTTAGCTTCGCCCCTCTAGCTCATCATCATTCACTTCGTGGAGATGGCGGGATTTTTTTTCGTTTTTTTTTTTTTTTTTTTTGCTAAAGCCACCAGACCAAGTTCCACTCTTCAAAAGCCGGCGTCGGTATCAGAAACGGTTCCTTCGCAGCGATTCATGGCACGACGCGTTTCGAAACGCCAGCTTAAGAGACAGACAACCGATTTTTATGGATTGCATGCCCTCTAGCTCATATAAAAGCCAGCGTTTTATATAGTGGGGTAGCCGCAATGAATTTATAGACAAACTGGCGGAAACAAATTGGGCAGTAAACTTCCTAAAGTCTGAAATGTGGCGTCATGTAGTGTCGAAACGTGGCACTAGGGTACGTGTCCCGCTAACCTGGCGTGCAAACCTTGGAGCTACTTAAACGTTCGTTCACTTATTGAAAACCTTTTAGCACAAGTACTTGTATATGTTTAGAACAAGAACGGACTCTTCTTTTTTCCATTTCGAAGACCACTGCAAAATTTTGATCGCGTGCAACGAACAGCTCAGTTTCGGTTTCGGAAGCCTAGATTGGCTGTTGGCGTCGAGGCTGTTCATAACGCGAAAAAAGGATTTGCAATGGGTGATTGAAAAAAAAAAATGCATAAGCATAGGAGAGACTGCAATTCGTTATTGTTTAGCTGGAGAAAAGTTTTTAAATACCGCTTTTCATCTCGCACACATACAAGTTGCCGCGCTGCTCGATCTCATGTATTTTTGGCAGGACACGTACGGTTCATAGATATAAAAATTCAGATTTAAAAGGTTCTAGGGCACTATAAGTAAAACCGTATCGGGTTAAGTTGTTGTAAGTGATGCCCTTTCGTTTGGGATAGAGAAAATAAACTCGACAAAAATCGGTTGTCTGTCTCTCTACACTGAACAGAAGCGAGAGGTGGCCGTCCACGCCACTACTGCACAGTTGAAGATGGCGGAAGGACGCAGCCAAACGAGCGAAGAGCCAACCAGGTAAATTCGCAATCGGCGTCAACTCTTCCATTACACGGCGCCAGGAACGAGATGCGGCGCTACGCGCATGAGACAGATCGAAGCCATTCGAAAGCGTTAGGGCGTGTCGTAAAGCGAAAAGATTACAAAAATCTTCGACAACGCGAGAAGTGTTCTAGCGCTTAGGCATTCTAGTGCATTCCTTTCGCATTCGCAACGCAAAAGAAGTGCTTAGGCTTCCTCCAACTTTTCCACGAAGGAAGTGGACTACCCGTAGAATATCTGCAAGTACGGGTGAATATCATGTACGGGTGAATGGGCCTTAGACAGAGTCCATCTGCCTTTAGCCCACTCACCCGGGAAATTTTGTCTGAATAAATAATTTTCTCTCTCAAATAATTTTCTCTCTCAAATAATCTCTCAAAAAAGACATAATCGAAGAGGCCATCTGGTGTACTTCAATTGCGCAAAAAACTAACGAAGACAGGAGAGAGACGACATGAGGCAGCACTTTCAACAAACTTTATTAAGAAGAAATCACAGATTTATACTGCCCACACTCTCTCATACACACTCATAAAAAAACCAATGAACAAACACCTCCTCCCCTCTGTGCAATATCACACTCTTAAGGCACGTGCCGCTGCTATTACGGTTTCACGATAAATCGCTGTCTTGCCCAAAAAAGTACATCTCTTTTTCCATAAGTGCGAGGGAGGGAGTGCTTACACAGCTGTCCCCAGCACGTGCTATTTCATTGGCCTCAATGATCTCGCGGGTCGTTTGGTTCTTGTTCATTGCTACGATATAACACTCATCAAACAGGGGGGTACATTTGCAATCCCGACAGTGGATAGCCAAATGACCTGAGTTGACATTTTTCACACTGTTGGCATGTTCCCACAGGCGATCATTGATGCACCTCCCCGTTTGCCCCACGTATATCTTTTTGCAGTCTAACGGGATGACATACACTACACACGTAGCGCAGTCAACAAACCTAACCCTGTGTTTGACTTCACAAGGTGGTTTTTTGTATTTGCAGTAGCTCCTTTTGCACAAGTATCCAAGCTTCAGGGGTACGGAAAACACGACATTGACATTAGTTGTGGTTCCAATCTTTTTTAACCGGTGCGATAACCCATGCTTGTGCGGAATGACTGCATATTTTTGTTTTTGCTGTTCATTTTCACAGTTCATTTTCAGCTGTTCATTTTCACATCGTCAATCCCGCTCGCAACATATCAAGACATAACGCAATATTACCAGTCCGACAGACAACGCTTTCCTCCCCCTCACCCTGCACTGTCCAAGGAAGAAAAATCGCTGCTCCGCTGACTTCAAACTAACACCTTTCCTCATTCAGTTCGCCTGCATCGTATGTTTCGTACTCAATACTCTGCTGAATGCCAGTTTTGTTCACAACCCGGAACTCTACCTCATATTATAATACAGTGTGGGTGCAATGCCAAACTTCCATCTCTCCGATCCCCTCTTCCCACCCATGAGCTGCGCGAGAACCTGGTGTCCAGCGGCCATCTGGATGTACAGCTACTTCTGGCATCCAGAGCGGTGGCTCTGTGCTCACCTCATGGATTCCCGGACTAGGGAACCACTCCCACTTCAGAAAGTTCAAATAAACATCTCTCTCTCTCTCTCTCTCTCTCTCTCTCTCTCTCTCTCTCTCTCTCTCTCTCTCTCTCTCTCTCTCTCTCTCTCTCTCTCTCTCTCTCTCTCTATCTATCTATCTATCTATCTATCTATCTATCTATCTATCTATCTATCTATCTATCTATCTATCTTACTCCCTCCCTCCCTCCCTCCCTCCCTCCCAACGATCACTTTTTTGCGGAGAAATAAATAATTAAGCGGGCATTTACTACAGTTTCCCTTCTGTTTTTTGGTGACGTTGAACAACATTTCACAAAGTGCCCAAACAAGTTGGGTACTTTCAATTTCACTCAGTCGTTGCCATCCTTCGCCAATGCCTGCTCTTTATGGCTTTCACTTTCGTCAAAAATATTGGAACCCAATCAGAAAGAGACTATTTTGTGAAGCCATCTTCCCTCGGTGGTGCCCAAGCGAGCTACTCACAACTGCTCATCAATGTCATCACGCCCTGCGCCGCTACGCTGCCCTTCTATGGTAGCCCTTCCAAGAGAGAGAGAGAGAGACAGAGAAATTTTATTGAATGGCCCGATAGTTTCCCAGAGGTTTGGCGGCCGAGGCTGGACGGGGACCGACAGCAGCGCCTGTGGCCGGGCCGTTCAGGGAGGTACCGCTGGAGTACCGGAGGACCCGCACGGATCGCCAGAGCCACCAGACCCGTCTGGATGTCCTTGCTTGGGCTGAGCAGTGCGGCCTCCCAGTCTGGTTCATCGCGAATAAAATTTTTGTTCTGCGTGGTGGCGCCTGTGTTCGCTTGGCAGCACTGAAAACGGTCACGGACATGGCCGAAGCGCCACGGACATGGCTGGGCTAGTGCCACTGCGCCCGCACTCCGCAGGAAAAAAAAAAAAAACACGGGCGTGCATCTCTGCTCCGTTTCAACCCGATTCTCAACGGTGGTGTCAACAGAGATGTTATTATTCGCGCTCATATTGGAGTTTAGGCATTACTTTGCATTCGGTGGGGTAGTGTTTGGAACTTCCAACGCACATCATGTCCTTAGCAGGGACAAGTACCGCCATCCCGCGGAGCCCGGCGTAACCAGTGACGGCGCTCTTCAATGGTTGCCTGCATGCGTGCCTCGCCAGTGAATACAACCTATAGGTAAGCATGCACGCACCTATTAAAGGGACACTGAAGTGATTTGTAAACATTGCGGGATTACTAGCGTAAATTGTAGTTCGGAGTCCGTAGGCATTGTTTCGACCACTCTGGCCGCGTTTACGCGAATTTATTTAGTAGAAAAATCAATTCGAAAATGCTGTCCTCCTCTCTTTACGCTCGCCCATTTTCTGTGGCGTTTTCGTGTGACGTCAGCAGGAGATGAGCTGGAAAATGGCTGCGCAACTGCACGGTTCGCCGACCAGCCGACCTACCGATCGAGTCAGTCGGCCTAGCGTTTCGTCCGCCGGCCGCCGACGGGTCGTCGCTATTCGCTCGCTCAATTGAAACTAAGCCACAACACCTTTGTGAATGAAAGAATGTGCCTTTCCTTACTTTGTTAGTTTGTACACTGTGTCAAACTCAGAGTCCGGGTCGCTCCACACAAGCGCTGCACAAGTGCACATGCGACGCTTCGCTGACTTTACGCTAGTAGGAAAATCTAAGGCCAATTGAAGGCGGGAGAAGAGTCAGCGAAGTCAATATAGGTACTAAGAAAATAAAATCACCTGAAACTTTTACCGTACAGCGCAAAACTAGGGAGCAGGAAGCACTTTTTGCGCTGGGTAAACAAGCACAGTGGTCAGCAGCACGACCGCACATCTGCGAACGCTTTTCCGTCAAAGAAATGCAATTGCTAGACGTGAGATATTGTGGAAGTTTGGGGGACACTTACTGCAGGAGTGATATACAACAAATAGTCACATAAAGTACTTACAATGCTTAAAATAAATAAAAGTGTAAACTGGTCATACATTATAAATCTTATATATCCGGACTGGCCAGCGCCGGCTCGTGGCCTAGCGGTCTGAGGCGCTGGGATTTGTTTTGAAAGTCGCAAGTTCGAATCCCCAAGGGTACATGTATTTTTTTTGTAAGTTGATTTTTTCGTATGCGGCCGATGTTTTCTGAACTGAGTTCACCATTTTTAGGCCGTAACGTTCACTGCTCCACGAGCGAGATCGCAGAACGCGCGCATACTGACAATGACGCGCTAGCGAGTTCTCGTTGGCGTGCTGTTGCCACAAGCACCGACTGCTTGCGGGCAGTGGGCCCAGGCCTGAATCAGCACACCCTTGGCCTGGTGCGAACTAGTTTTTTACGAACAGACATGAGTGAGGAAAGCTCCGAATACGCGGGAAAAGCGCATGGCATTTGAGAGTCTGCGGTGACGCGGAGGGCGTTCATCCACTGCGTAGGCCTCGTCTAGTGATTTCTACGATTCCAACCCGCCCTGGGAGGTTTATCTTAGACATTTGACAGCCGACAACATGGCAGAAGCGCGGTACGGCGATAATTGAGAAATCGAGAATGCCCATCCAACAACGCCATCAGATGCCAAGCATGTTTTTTTACAGAACCGAAACCGAAACCGAAACTTTTGATTGCTAACCTTGGGCATCGTCCAATCACGGTGCCCCCCCTCCTGACGTCACAGCCTTTAGTTGGTGCGGCCGCCGCAAACCGCGCATAGTAGTTTTTCTTCTTTCGCGCTTTGTAAAATAATTACCGATTTGTCAACCGGATAAACGATGAATAGTGTGTTAATTTGAGCCAGTCTACACAGTGCAAGCAAAAACGGGAGCTTGACAAATTCACTTCAGTGTCCCTTTAAATGCGCTTGTGCGCAAGGCGGCACATTTCAACGAAATGAACACTGAGACAAAGCCTGGGCAACGTTGGCCGGCTGACTGAGGCATAACGAGGTTTGCGTCCTCCGAAAAAGCACAAGACGAACAAAAGTTACAGTGCATACATTTACCTGTTCCTGGCTCCGTTTGTTTCAGGAAAGCATGCGTGCCCTACTGCTTCCACGCCGCTTCGCATTCTGGTACCGCGGTATGCTTTACCAGGGCCCTGGTACCATATTGGTAATAAAGAACGCATCATGTGCATTCTGCCTCTATCGTGAACTAAAGCGGAGCTCCTATGCTGTCGGCAATTAAGCGTGCTGTTCCTATAGATACCGAAGAAAAAAATCTAATGCGCCTTTCTGGAAGAAACATGGTTGAAACGTGAAACATTCTCCGGTAAAAATGCAAAGTCCGCAATACTATCAACCAAAGTGCAAATGCAATGCAAAAGTGCAAATGAAAAAGTGCAAATGCAAAGTGCAACAACGTTGAGCTAAGCGAATGTGATGTTGCGAATGTGCTGATTTGGTTAGCTCAGAGCTCAGCGTTGTCGTTTATTTGGATTTTGGTTTATTGGATTGTGAACTTTGCATTTGTACTGGAGACAGCTTCGAGTTTCATCATCATCATCATCATCATCCCATTGCGTAAAGTTGACTTTCCCACTTCACGTTTTATCGTTATCACCACGTGGCCTCCAATTGTGTGCAGTTGGCTTTCCTGTTTATAATTTCACAATCATCATAATCATCATCATGTTCCCACATTGTGTAAAGAGTGTCATCCCGCAGTGCGTTTGGACGCAACACCATCAGCGAGACATAGAAAGTTTCGCTTTAAAAAGATGCCAAACATTCCGTGGCGCGCACATTAGTAATGCCTGTGCTACACGGTACCTTTCGATTGGCAGTTGAATCCTCAGTTACAAGTTCGCCCTACGTATTTCCAATGGGGCACTCGATAGACAATTGGTTCAACGGCCTTCGGAAGGCCTTTGAAACGGTCGTGTAGCAAAGGCATAAGACATTCAGCGCACTAATTATAAGGATCGTACCGCAATCGCAACTCCCGTTTACACATGTGGATTCAATAGAAGAGGGCAACTTAAAGGCCACGCACCCACATATGGGGTTGCACTTAGAAATCATTTATTTAACTAGATAGCACGTTGTAACAACAGGCAGCGTCAGCTAGTAAATGTCTGGATGAAAATCATTAAATACGAAACCGCCCACGGATGACACGCAAAGCATCGCTACTGTTGACGCCCTCCAATCCCAAAGTCAAGCGTAACCGTTCATCGCGGACCCACGGCGACACGAAAATGCCTTGGAAAAGGGTTCGAAATGTTTCGCAGCAGTGAGACACTGTTCAGATACCTTCGTCATCAAAGGACCGATATAGCAACTAACATGGCAGAAGGTGAAGAAAAACACTTGCTCAGGGCTATAGCTCTCCATCCCTTCGAGTGGCAGGTCAGATGACACATTTCTAAACCGGACGTAAGTTTCGTAAGCAACGACGAGAGCAGGCAACTGCGGGCACAGCCAGTCCTTGTAACCAACGACGGTACACCACGAACCGTTCCAAAATGCTTCGGTCTCCGACGCATCAAACGGCTCCGTCACGGCACCACCGTGAAAAAGATCGGTCATTGATTCGAGCGCATCGAATATCGCTTTCGCGTACGCATAACCCAGTCCGCCGTACGTCATGGCACTTGTGCCTTTACTGTAGAAATACGGGGGTGCCAACGCGGCAACTGCTACCGACATGACGTTCAGAGCAGGGTTGTATGAAAACAGCTGACTCGGGTGCAGTTCATATATCTGAGCGACATAAACCTGGCGATCTTCATGGACAAGGGTGTGTTGCAACTGCAGCCGGCTCGAATGCCACTGGCCGAAGAAATCGCCAGTTCCATTGTAAGGTGGGCCATAGTAGCGCTCGAAGCCACCGGGGCTACCAAAGTCGTCTTCAGGCCAAACGACAGTCTTCATTTCTTCAACTAAATCGGCCAACTCATTAATAAGCGGGCTGTTAAGCTTGGAATACGAGCGCAGCTTCTCCGAGGCGACCGTGCGGACATTTTCCAGGAGTGCTAAGATGGAAATCTGCTCTTGCCTCGTGTATTGCGCCTTGTTAATTGAGGCGAGAAGAACGTTGTACGTCATTTCCACCTGTTCGAAGCAAGTGAACCGGATGAAGATCTTGCCCGCTTCGTAGCCCTGCAACGCAGATGACAGATGGCTGCTCACCAGGCCTCCGAGAGCCTGCACGAACGCCCATATTGTGTGGAAGTAGAGCTGCTCAGGTGTGTAGCAGTCAGTAAGGGCGTCCAAGGCCGTTAGAAGATCTGCGTTCGTTGCCAGCAGTATATCCTGCGCCGTGATGGGCGAAGCCGCTGCGTAGATTGACTGGAGAGGGTTTACCCAATCCTCAACAGCTAGCTTTCGCACCAGGGCAGGTAAGCTTCGAAGTTCCGCAAGCCTCGGTTGAATGCGCAAAGCGTTGGCGTGTGAGCTGAAGTTCCCGAATACGTCCTTCTGTACGGTGGTGCTTCCTTCAAGGAACGACTTGTAACGCGTGGAGGGGCGCCGGTATTTGAAAAAGCTTGAGTATAATTCCAGGTAAGATGAGTACGCGTCATCGTATTGCGTAATATGTGCGTGTAGTTCATTCCAGACGACCGGTATAGCGGATGGGCTAATGACGACGGCGCGGTTCCGACGCGCGCTCCTGTTCACCGGTAGCAGCTTGACGCGGAACCAGAGGGGCAGAGCCCAGAGGACGGCCAGCTCGAGGATCACCCTCAGTGGCCGGGAATAGTTGAGCATCCCCAGCTCGGCTTCGCCTTCGGCGGGCCACGCGAAGTCTGTGCTGTTCACAAAATCGACGAGGCTTTCGACGGCGTCGTCTTCACCCCCGCTCCTGTTGAGGCACGCCCGCATCATGCTGAGGGGTCTGTTGAGAAGGACTCCTTCGTCGTGGCCTCTCAGTGAGCTCATCTTCGCCAGGTCCCCGATCCAGTTCATCAGGGACTCTCCCGCAATGGTCGGGACCACGCGGGAGTTCTTGCCCTCCCACACTGAGCAGACAAAGAGGCTGAGGTCCTCGCAGGCCGACGGACGGTGGCTACTGTTGATGTTGAGGATTCGGACGTGGCCGATGCAGTCGGCTGTCCTGCACACGTTCTCGTCCCCGTGGTCGTCGTTGGTTGGCAAGATAAGAAAGACGATCAGCAGCAGCGCAGCCAGCAGCAGGCCCGCAGCCGCCCTCGCCTCCCAGCCGAGGAGCGAAGCCGGTCTCTTTGCAGGCCTACGTAGAGGCGACGGGGTCAGGAGCCGTTGAAGGCGAGCCTGGGAAAAGTCATAATGGCAGGCCTTAGCTTGTGCTTTCGGTGTGTCGTGGCAGCGCAACAAACAAACGCAATGTGAACGGGAGTGTTTTTTGGTATCGGTGCCTAGTGCAACTACGTTGCCAAATTCTGATGTGTCGATATCGAGCGATGTGCACTCACTTTTGGAGTGTTTCGTACCACTTTTGCCTCACAGAAATGTGGTTGGCCGTTGACGCGAACTAAAACTTCTTCGTCCTGAGGCGAGTGTGCAGTCTGACGGGTGTAGTCGACCTTGAGAGTTGTTTGCACTAAGCGCCTCCTGACAAGATGACCTACCGAACAAGTGTCATGGTTCAGGGGGAAATCCCCGAAGGGGTTTGTGATAATGAGGTGTGCAGAAACGGAGGGCGATGAAGAAGAGGAAGAAATATTAATTCGGCGCTAAGCAGCAGGCCACGATCCTTTCAGATTCTAAAAATAACGATGATAAATTCTTTTATTAGGAAGGGGAGGACCGATTGTCGCTGGAGGGGGAATAGGGGGAATAGGGAGGGATAAAGCAGCGCTTTATAAGTGCATGGCAAGTAATCGGGCGGGTGGCCCCAAGCAGTTAGTACATTCATCCGAGTCTTGACTACGGTTGAGGACGCCCAGTTTCTTGAGCGCTCCGCTAAAAGACTGGCGGTTCGCTTTTCTTTTCGTTGTAGCAAACAGCTCTTTTAAAGGCGTATTTATCGAATTATGTACCCTGCGTCTTCCGCGACTTGTGCAGATGCTTCTGAAAATTTCGGGAAACCTGGGATTGTTTGCTTTGCTTAGGATTTTGCGTTAGGTGTTTGGTTTTTGTTTAGTTGAAGTGTGGTTTGCTTTGGAAGTTTCTTTGTGTGTGATAAATGTACGTTTTCTTCAATCCACCAATCTCTCACTTGCATCTTGAGTAAATAGAGGCATCGCTGCGCAATGAGTTTTTACTTTAGATTAGCCGACATGTGACTATTAGGTGCGTGACGAGCTGGCCTGCACGTGAAACAAACTGAGTTACGGAAGCATGCCCTCCGCGCAAGTGTTCTGTAAAAACAAAAACAAAAACAAGAAAACAAATAGAACGTTTTCACTTCCTGCGAATTAAATGTGACTAGTGAAAGCTTACTGGACGTGATCCGGGTAAGTTACGATCAAACGGATAATTTGATGGTTGGTGTAGGAGCGGTAGTACGTCTCAATAGCGGTATTCTTAGCAAAATTTTCTGCGGCAGCCCGGCTACGAAGCATAGTTCTACTGCCTACGACGTTGCTGATATTGACGCTCCTTTAAAGGATATCTAAAGCGCCTACGAAGAAAATATGCTCGCAGAGCTATGCGTATTGGGAATCACGACTCGCAAAGCACGATGCGTGACACGCAGTGGTTATATTTCGCGCTCGGAAGGGCCCTATACTACAAGTTACAGCTTCGCTTTAACACGCCAGATCTAATGTAGGTTTCCGGACTCGGTTGTATTCGACGAGCAGCTATGACGTATACAAAATTTTTCCGCCGGGAAACGTACGGAGAGCTCTGGCAGGTGATAATGATGATGATGACGATGATGACTGCTAGTCGTTTCTTCTTTGTAACCGGGTGATGACGTATCATCTTACCAAAATAAGACTAATATCATCATCATAACCATCAGCCTATCTACGCCCACTGCAGGGCACAGGCCTCTCCCATTATTCTCAAATTACCTCGGTACTGTGCCAACTGTGACCAATTTATCCCCGCAAACTTCTTAATCTCATCTGCCCATCTAACTTTCTGCCGCCCCCTGAAACGCTTGCCTTCTCTATGGATCCAATATACTTTGAAAGACTAATATACCCTTCGTTTAATACCAGCGCTGCTCTTACAGGGCAGGCACAAAATACTCCTTTTTTTTTCCGTTGCAGGTGGTCTGTCCTAGGTAATATTCCCCTCTCTGCTTTTCGTCCACCACCATTCTAATGTTATTTTCGTCGCAGGGGTGAGCTCCCATTGCGCCCCCTGGAGAACGAATGACCCGGGCAGCCGAACACGCGTTGCATGGCGAGTACTTGATGGAATTGACGGGAAAATTAGATGGACGCGTACTGCATATTCCGTGGTAAAGCAACAAGAATACACCGTTCATAATAGCAGCGCGGTGAATTCGTACGCATAGTCAAGCGCCTCCCGTGCAGTTACGATATAATCCGTCGTGTTCACGAAGGGACCAAACCGTCAGTACTTCGCGTGCTTATGGGTGTAACGCTTGTGGATAGCAGGCGTGCGTCAAGCACTGATACGAAAATTTTGTTACACCTTTATTGCTTTTATCGATGCTTAATGGCCTGGCTGACTTGAAACAGCACTCCAAATACTTCAACGCGCGATCGTTAATTACGTTGAACGGCCTGAAAATCATTTGTTTCAAATTCCCGCGCTTTCATCCCGAACGGCGCATATGACAGGACTCCCTGCCTGACCTCACCGCTTTGTGCGGACGTCACCGGCGCCCGCTTGAGAGGGTGTTGCGCCCGCTCGCCGCTCGTGGGGCCGCGCGCATGAAGTGACGTCACGAGTTTTCGACAAGCGCTGCCGCGTCACTTCTTTTGGCTCTCCCTGGATGATGTCACGCTGATGTCCATTTGCTGAGTGCCGCTCCGCGCGCTGCTCCGTCGGCGCGATAAATGAGATACAATTGGACTATGTTCTTCGCGTCGCAGGCCGCTCATATTTCACCCAGGGTATTCTGTTGAGTGAAGGAAGCGAACTGTGCAATAATATTAACGCCGAAAATTGGTGTCAGTGCTCCTTTAAACTCGCGTATAAGACATTTTAGTTCAAATTAGTAGATATACATGCGGTCCAAAGGAGCCAGGATAAGTTGAGTAACAGTAACGCCGAGGGACGGGGGAACGAGGTTGGCAGCCAAAAAGGTGGATTAAGCAGCTAAGCTCGGGGCCACAAATGGCTTCCAATGGCAAGAGATGGAGCGATATGATGTGTCTCCCGCAGAGAAATGTGGATCTTTCATGAGAGGCACCGGACACCTGAGTTTCAACCAAGTGATGCGCCCTCTGCCATGACAGGCCTGCAGTAGGTACACAGCCCCCTATCTGAAAATGTAGATGTGCGGGGCAATGGTCTAATTAGTGTCGCATGATGGCGGCGATGGGAGCAGTCCCAGTTAATTTTACACAACCGGCCGAACCGCTTCCGCTCACTGACTAGCCAGAGTCACTGGTAATTATTGCTGTGCGGCTGCATGAAATATATCCCTGACACTTGGGGCCCTAATCCCGACTGCACAAAATCACAGTGAACTGTAAATCTGCCGGAAGTCTTTTCTGATTGGCTTTAAATTTTGGTCTCGTGCTTCCGGTTGACAAAGCTGTTGCGTATGCTTTCGTCATTCTGACGTTGCATGACGTTTACCGACACCAGCTCTAAAGTTTGCCTTATTTCTCTTTACTAAAGGCGCATAATTCTTGGCCGGCAATGAAAAACTAGACTAAATGCAGCGGACACGACAACGTACGCCTGTCTTTGCTATTCAGCAACAATACTGCTCGTATGTCACGTACTCTCTCTGATTGGCTGAGAAGGCGTGACGTAATTTAAACAACTGGCCGAAACGATAACGTCAAACATCGGCAACTCCAGCTTGCATAAGAGTGACGTAATGTTACGTAACAGATTGAAAATGGCGGCTGCTGTCGCCGTAAATAGGGCAAAAAAATTCACCGATTGTTTGTGGTCTTTTGTAGTGGACACCTTGTTAGCGTTACCAGTACCTCTGCCGTTAAGAACAGCTGAGGCGACAACGCGGGCGTGGCCTCTACTGCGGTATGTGCCTCGGGGTGGTTAAAGTCGTGGGTTGGTATTCGTCACGAATACCAACCCCCGAATACCATTACCATGGTAATGGTATTCGTGGCGGCACACTGTGATGGCTTCTTCCACAAATTTAAGTACACCCGCCGAATTTTGAAATAATATCGCGGAATCGTCGATGGGCGGGTGGGTCAGCGCCTATTGTCACGGGAGAAAGCGGCGAAACGGGCGAAAGTAGATCCCACAGTTCGCATGGGCGCAACCGCCGTCTGCTAGGGTGTTCCCGCTTGTGCGGGAACACCCTAGTGCGGGAACACCTTGGTGCGGGAACCCCCCTTCCCGCTGGTAATCAGCCGCCTATAACCATGGCCGTGAACGGAGCGCAGGAGAAATCGCTGTCACCACCCGGCAATGAAGATGGACGGCTGATTAGCGGCGAGGAGGGGTGTTCCCGCACTAGGGTGTTCCCGCACTAGCGGGAACACCCTGACGGCGGTTGCGCTAGCGGGACCGTTTTGCTCATGCGAACTGCGGGATCTACTTTCGCTCGTTTCGCCACTTTCTACCGAGACAATAGGCGCTGACACACCCGCCGCTCGACGCTTCTGCGATATTTTTCAAAAATTCGGTGGCTCTACCTTCTCAGGCAAGACGAAATCCAAGTTCGATCGGTACCGCGTCGTTGGTTACCTGGAATCGTTGCAGCAGGCGAGTCCTACACAGGCCCTATCTTTCCTCCACGGCGAGTTATCAGCCAGAAACAAATTTACTAACCTTTAGCTCCGAGGGAGTGGTTGGGCCAAACCGCTTGCTAAATGTCGAGGTGGCGGTTGGTGGCAAAACACGGTCCTCCTCACTGGTCGTGAAGGGCCGGGAGCGTTGGTGACTGCGGGAGCGACTCCTCTCCATCACTGCACGCACGCGAAGATCGAAAAATGCGATGCAGAACACAAACTCTTGTCACAGTATCCACTAGACACTTATAGTGCTTTTACTAACTGCCATAGTAAAAAGCTACGCGCGACAATATGGATCTGCTAAGCGCGCAACACAACAGGGAGACACATTCAAAACGCACATATCACACTTGGACAAGAAATTGAGCAAGTAAGCCAACGAAATGCACGATGAGAGCAAGTATAAGTTACCTCAGAAAGGCATCTGCTCTTCTTGCTTTTATACCCAGCAGCGGAAAGTCCTCTGATAGAGTCGGCGAGCTTGTCGCAAAAATAAGATATTTTGGCGATAATCTTAGAATTATGCATTTTAATGTGACCATATGCAAGTCGACATGTGGATTTGGAAGAACTTTTTAATCACTATTTGGAGTGGGAAAAGTGCTGCGGTTATTATGTTCAATAGTTAATATAATTCTGTTTCTCTCAAGGAATGTTAGTATCAGACAAGTAGTTACTAAGTGCACTGTCCAGACTATTAACGATAGCATTTAGGTTTCATACTTAGTGGGAGGACCTACGTACCGTACTGGGGGTAGTAAAGTTCGTAAGGAGTTCGCAAATGCAACCCGTTACTACCTTTTTACTATAGAATTTTTAAAGAGTGATGGCCTGCAACAGCGGGAGTGCAAGGTGGATTTTCACTGAGAAAATGATAGTAAAACCTTCCTACGAAGTCTGCACGAAGGTCCAAAGCGTGCACGTTGCCTCAGCTACGCGGATCAGCCTGCCTTGATCCAAACGATGCCGGTGTGTGGGAACGGCTGGCAACATTGTTTCCTCTGAGGAAGAGGGACTCCTCTATAGTGTCCAGACGGAATGCCTATTCGGTCAACGTCCAGGATGCCTTGGCTCCTGGCGGCGTCTCCGCTTTTCTGGACGGCCCTGTGCTGGACCTCAGGGCCCTCGCTATGCAGCACGGTCTGCACTGCTTTTTGCTGGTGATAATAAATTTTGCTTTCGGATTGCTGAAGTCTGTTCCTTGCACAGTAGGGCCTTTCCAGAGAATGTGTGCCAAACTCGAGCTGAACAACACCACAGGAATTCAGTGCTTAACGTCTGAAGCGCGACCCCGGGTACCTTTATTCGCTTCACCCTTATCGGACATGAGTGGAAATGTCGTATGGCCACTGTTACGCTTCAGCGCGCCGCTACCCTGTGCGCGCGTGCTGCAAGTTTGGTGTCGTGCGGGGAAGCTTCCTGTGTTTGGCGGTAAAGCCGGCCTCCTGACACGCAGGAGCGCGTCCGTCGCGCGGGCACTTGCTGGGAACGGTTCATGCGTGCGGCAGTTGCGAAATCCGGAACAAACTGGTTCTGTCAGGGACGTGTTAAAACGTGACTGTGGGAGCGAACGCGGCCTACGGAGATCTCTCCTGTCCCCATTCGCTCAAACTCAACGTGCGCCGGCTATCACGGGACCGGGAAAGGGTGTTCTTGTGCGTCTGTACATAGCTCGGGCCGTGTGCAAAGCCCTGGAAGCAGCGGAACCGTTTCCGCTTCTCTGTATAAATTCCACCGTCTTGGGTTCGTATCCGTCGACTTTGGGGACTGAACTAAGAGCGCCGCTCTGCCCGTCGACTTCGTCACTGTGCATCCATGCGGTAAACCAGTTAAGTTTGCTCTTGGCTCTTTGTCGTGAACACCAAGGCAGCACTTTGATCGCCGCTCATCCACCATGCTACCACTACATGACGGAGGCAACAAAGCTCGGTACGGTTAGGCCTTCAACAATGTAACACCACTAACCTGGCACATTTTCGGCGACAGGGCCTGTTGAGGAGGATTCCGGCCCAGCCTCTGCAGTCGGCTTCTTAGGGGAAGGGCTGACCCTGGTGGTAGCCGGGTTGAGCACGCCTTCGGCTGGAATCTCCTGACTGACTGCCGCTTCCTGCAGATGAGCAGACCCGACAGCCTGCCGCCCCGAAGCCTTTCTACCGCTACGTACGGTAGCCGTAGAAGGCACCGCCGAGCCAGAAGCCGTTGCCGGTGTATAATGGGCACTGGTTGCGGCCAGCGATGACAATTCGGGATCATACCCGGCGGGGGAGACCCTCGGAGCCCCCTTGGTCGGCGCGCGAAGCAGCTTACCCTGAGGTCGCGACGTCTGGTATGCGTCGTCGACGGGTGCGTCGGTCGTAGCGGTGGCTTCCGGCGATTTGTCGTTGGCCTTCGACGAAGATCTCGACTTTGACGAGGAGCAGCTTGAGGAGACCTCGCTTCCGCGGCGTAGACGACGCGTTTTGGTCATTTCAGATGGGGCTTCAGCGTCGTTCGTTCCGGAACCGACTGCAGTTTTATCGGCGGGAGGGGCGATGTTTTCTCCTGTCTTCACCGTATCGGCTGTTGCCCGCCTAGATGTTGAGCGTCCAGAGCTGGTAGCCTTGATAGGCTTCCGTCCAGGGGTTGCACCGGACATGGCGTTGGTGGATTACTAGTAGAAGGCGCGCTGAGAATGCTTCTTCGCGGTGCACCGTGGCTCGTCCCACGCGACAGTACCGCTCGTGGTTGGTGACGGTGATGATGACGACGACGATCCCAACGCCGGGCAATCCTTTCTACCCTTTCCTTATTCATTAGTGTTGATTTTATAATCGGCGTGTCCTCTCTGATGCCGTACCTCATTTTCTGGCAGTCTACTTATTACATTTTTTTATTGCCGTTTATATACACTTCTTTTTCCCTAAACGAGTACTTCAAGTGCATTCATTATATTTCTTCTAATCTTAGCCCATTATTTTTTCTCTCAGTTAGCACCCCATTTCCTGGCCAATCACTCTGAGTGGGTATGAGCCTTCTGTTGGCGCCAACCAAACAACCAACCTTCACGAACCCTACCCTTTAAAATTCGAGATTCATCATCATCATCATAATCATCATCATGAGCCTGTTTGTGTCTACTACAGGACGAAAGCCTCTCCCAAAGATTTCCAGCCACCTCTATGGAGTGCTAGATGAGTCCACGTTTTTCCCCCAAATTTTCGTAGCTCATCATCGCCAACAAGTTCTCGCGACCAACCCCTATAGTGCGTTTGCGGTCTATCGGCAGCCAGTCTGTCAAACGGATGGTCCACCTGTTGTTCCTCATTCGCATTACGTGACCAGCCATGCCCATTTCCTTCGCTTCATTTCGAGATTGTCGTCCACCAAACACAAAACACCAAAACAAACACACAAAACGCCAAAAACAATGAACACACAGCATTCGAGATTAGTGAGTCACAAATCGTGGAACGTAGGAGGAGGAGAAACTTTATCGTGAGCTTGGTGATGTGGGAGTGGCTCCTCG
This sequence comes from Haemaphysalis longicornis, assembly GCF_048455015.1. Lineage (NCBI taxonomy): Eukaryota > Metazoa > Arthropoda > Arachnida > Ixodida > Ixodidae > Haemaphysalis > Haemaphysalis longicornis. The sequence goes on from NW_027526445.1 coordinate 170,496,392, forward strand.
AGTCGCAGACGGGGGGGAAAGGGACGAACTCCCGAGTACCTTTCGCGCACCGCTCACGCCGACGCCGGCGGGGCCTAGTCCCGAAGACGTCGTGAACGTGGGTGGGATGTGGAGGCTCTGCGCATCCCGACCTCCCACTCCCTGCTGGCCATAAATAAAGTCTTTCTCTCTCTCTCTCTCTCTGGGAGTGGCTCCTCAGTCCACGAGACTGTGGGGCGACCGTGCTGTCTCAGCCCTGGACACCAGGAGTTGCTGCGCATCCAGCCGGCCCTGGTCGTCAGGTACTCCCGCAGCTCAGGGAGGGGAAGGGAAGTGGGTAAAGGTGGGAGGGCTGGGTTGTGTGCGCACCCCAATATCATGTGTATGAGGGTGCATGGGTTAGGGCAGAATTTACATGTGGCAGGGTACTGGGTGGGGTACATCCGATGTGGTCAAGCTGGGTGAGGAAAGGTGTTTGTTTGAAGCCTCCGGAGCATTACTTCTTCTGTTTTAGTAAGCTGCGGGTGAAAGGGGGGAAATGTCTTGATGTGCGGTATAATGTTGGGTGATGTCTTGAAATGTGAGCAGGGGAATGAGACGGTGTTTCCTCAGAGGCAGGGAGGAGGGTTCGCAGGCTTGTCTATGGGCAAAATTATTGGCCGTTATTGAGGAGTGTCCCGGGGTCCACACAATGTCGATCTTCCTGTTGGGGGCATGTTGAGCTAGGAGGTTCCACGTAGTTGAGGCCACGTAACCTGATAAAAAGCTACGGCAGACGGCTTGACAGTCCGTAATTAGAATCGTTGCGGGTGTTTGAGTGATGGCGAGGGCCACAGCAAATTCTTCCGCGGCCCAGATAGATGTGGTCTTGATTGGGGCGCAAGTGATGATCTTGTATTTAGTGGTTGCTATAGCTAAGTCATGGGACAGATTGGGGTAAGGGCTGGCATCTGTGCACAAAACATTAGGATTGTTTCCGTAGATTTGTTCTTGGGCTTGGCTACGGGCGTGTCGACGACTGGAGTGCAAAGTGAGATGCATATTTTAAAAATGATAGTCTTTCTTAGGCTACTTAAACCCAGAAATTTTGGTATATCTGTCTGTCTGTCTGTCTGTGACTCGATTCAGCCACCCGGCCAAAGTAAAACAACGCATGCGCAATAGTCTTATATAGTCACACCTAAATTACCCGTCTAAGTCCGATGAAATGTTTATACTTGTCAACATTGTTGAAGAAGAACGAGACATTACGCAAATATAAGACGACAAATCAATACAGAAGTGATATTTGCAGCGTTTCTTTATAAAAAAATCATGCATGCTTGATTTTTGCGAAATTAAATACTTCATCAACTGCAGAAAAAAAATTCATTCCGCCGTCGCCTGCTTTCGCCCGCACCACTATAGCTTCTGGCGCCATTTTCAGAAATCAACCGGCAACAGTTACGAAAGGTTCCACTATACGTTCCACGTTCTGCTTGGAACGCACGTGAATTAGGGTAACGCCGTTCTATAAACGCTGAAGTAGGGCGTCTCGATTCACGCGCGTCTCCGCCGTACGGCAGCGTTTGTATCGAGAAACCCGGGCTTGAGCAGTGGAACGCGGTAAATTTAAAAGGATTTAAGCAAACCTTTGGCGTCTTTACCTTGGGAGCAGCGCGACGCAAGAGGAACAACATTGAGATGTGAGCGGGAAAGCTAAGGGAGGTATTTATTTGGCAAAAGTCGATAAAGACGATCGTCTTTTGTCGACATTTGCAACGAGAGGAGCAGATACGCGGCCAATTTTTCGGGAAGAGGGCGGACACGAATGGATTGACGCCAATTATGGGGAAGAGGTTTTCTGTCCGTGGTCTGAGGAGTTGACATTTTGAGGTCCTGTAAAAGTACCAGTCCGGTTGGTGTTTAAGTTTAAGGCGATGGTGGTGTTTAAGGCGAAGGAAATGGATGAAAAGGGCGATACTTGCTTCCACATTTTTGGCATTTTAATGATTAATTAAACGATTGCTAGGTGAGAGAAGGGTGTTGATTCTCGGCACCGTAATCCAACTTGTTCTCACCCTTTAGTGTCACTTTAAAGGGTGCTCGCCATGGGTCAAGACACTTGCGCCCTTGGGTGTCTGCACTGAGAGTACTTTTCGGCGAAAACACTTCAAAGGGACAGAGAACCAATTCTTGTTGAGTTTATTGTCCTGTGCAGTGCATATGCAGAGTATATTGTACAGTGCATTGTCCTGTATAGATGGGAAAGCCCGTCTGCTTTCCCTCTCCTCCCTTCCCCACACCAGCAGTGGTTCCGGTGTCCACACTTAGGTGAGGCAAACTACGCCTGCCGGTGGACTGGCCCTTCTATGGTATACAACAATAAATTCATTCGTTAATTCAGCCATACGTGTCCCACCAAAAGGAATGATGGCAACCACATCAGTAAGCCGTGCTGCAACACACTTTTAACCATGGAAGGAAAAAAGTTTAGAGACGCCGCCACTGGAGATGCGTGAAGCCCAGTCATAAAAAGTGTAATCGAAGTCATCCCTAGGTGTCAATGTGCAGCCACGTAACCCCGCCGTGTGATAGCGCACGGGCTCCAACCGAACCATCGCCCGCATTAAGGTACAAGAAAAAAATGGCCGCGTATCTTCTCCTTTCGTTGCAAATGTCGTCAAAAGACGATAGTCTTTGTAGACATTTGCCAAGGAAATGCCCCTCTTTGCTTTCCCGCTCACCTCTCATGCTCTTCATGTACAGTCGCGCTCATCCCAAGGTAAACACGCTAAAGGTTTGCTCAAGGTGATTTTAATTTACCGCGTTCCACTGCTACAGGCCGGGTTCCTCGGTGCCAGCGCTGCAGTACGGCGGAGACGCGCGTGAATTGAGGCGGCCCACTTCAAGGTTTATAGAACCGCGTTGCCATGCTCCACGCGGCGTTCGAAGCAGAACGTGAAACCTAGCTAGTGGAACCTTTCTTTGCTGTTGCCGCGTGATTTCTTATATGCCGCCAGGAGGTGGCGGTTTTCTGCAGTAGATGTAGAATATCTTTTGCTATAGAAAAACCAAGCATCCGGGAATTTTTTAATAAAGGATCACTGTAAATATCCCTTGTGTACTAATTTCCTGTCTTATATTTGCGTGATGTCTTGTTCTTGTTCAACAAAGTTGACAAGTATGAACATATAAACCGGGCTTAGACGTTTACATGTGGCTGTGAGTATATAAGACTATAGCACAATATCTATTTTACTTTGGACGGGTGGCTGAATCGAGTCACAGACAGACAGACAGACAGACCAAAATTTCTGGGTTTAAGTAGCCCAAGAAAGACTATCGTCTTTAAAAAAATCATCATGGGATCACGTGCTAGGGCTGACTCCGGCGGCTTGGGAAATGGAAACAGCGAGGGAGCGGCGTCAACGGGCGGGTTAGAGAAGGGTGGCCGTATTACGTCATTTCCTGTCGTTTTCCTTTATGCTTTTAGTTAACCCCACGTGAGATTAAACGAGGTATTTAAAAAATTGTCTCAGACCAAAACAACCGTAATGTGCCACCTTTCCTATTTCTTTTTTCGGTTTTTTGAATCACGCGTTGAAACCGGCGTGGTTGTGTGGACACGTACGGTAGTGTCACGTTTAAACACTACATGGTGCCGCCTTTCAGAGCTCAGAAATTTTAGTGCAACATTAAAATTATTTCCGCCTGTTTATTTAGAAAGTCCTTGCTGTTACCGCAGTGTATAAAATGCTGGCTTTCATTTGAGCTAAAGGGCATGTACTCCACAAAAATCGGTTGTCGGTCCCTTTAAGGCCAAAGATTCAGATCTGTACGTTTTAAAGGAGTATTGACACGAAATTTTTGTGTTCCGTTTTTTTCGTGGCTGAAGGTGCCTACGAGCCCACTAACCAAAGAATAACACACTAGATTGTCGAACGCAGCAGAAATCATTACTTACGGCTCCGTTTATTAGGCAACCTCTTTGTTGAGCTTCGTTAGGTCCACGCATATTCGGTATCCGCCCGCTGCCTTCGGTACTGCGACAAGTCCGGAACACCATTGTGTCGGCTTCGTAATGCGCCTTATGACGCCTTGCTTTTCTACCTGGTCCAGCTCCTGCTTTACCGTGTTGTACAGAGGGATGGGAATTCTGCGAGGTACACTGAGAGCGAATGGTTTTGGATTTGGCTTGAGTCGAATCGTGTACTCCTCCCCTACTGTACCTAGCCCTTCAAAGATATCCTGGCCCGGGGCTGAGTCACTTGCATAGCAAGTGTTACGAATCGGCCAGCGCCGCCGTACTTTCCCGCAGCACTCCACGGCTGTGTGGCGAAGCCACCTCGTGCGCCTTTCTGCCGTCAGGCGTCACCATGTCGGTGACAAGTTGCGACAAGCCGCGTCAGACGCTTCGTTTTCGGCGCATTTCAAAACTTCGGCGGTTGCCGGCGAGGCTCGTCTCCACGCTCTTCAGGGACACAGAGGCCCCGCGAACTCAGTGGAGTCCTCCTCTCTCCCCTCTCCCGGTAACGTGCGCCGAGGCTATGAACGGCTTACGAACTCTGGAAAGAGCGTTGTGTGTGTCTGTGACGTTCGCGGCGTGTTGCCGCTTGTTGCGTTTTGGCCGTTACCGCTTTTGGGTATAAATAGACCCCCGCAAGCGTTGTAAACCATTCCTGTTTGAGCAGCGAATCGATGCTGTCGCTCTGCTCGAGTCCTGTATGGTAACCTCGCCCGTCGGGGCATTGTTCTTTGGCTTCGGCTCACCTCTCGCTATGAAGTAAACAGTTACGTTAGCCTACGGCTTCTGGACTTCTTCACTGCTGCAACAGCGGCGGGCCGCTCGCATCATACACGCTACCACTCGTATGTCGGAGGCCACGGCGCTCGGATCGGGTGCCCCCGCCCGGTCGCAACACAAGCTTGTTTTTCACCTCGCTTGGCGGCATCGACGAAATTAACGACACCCAATGCGAGGATAGCAGGGTAGCCCAGAAGAGTAGTAGTCTGTGAAGACATGACGTACACTGGCTGCAAGCAGCTGCGGCCCTTCCACTCCAATGTAGCTGTGAATTGGCCCGCTACCTCTTGTCCTCTGGGTACAGCCTTGGTAGCGGAAGGGATGGGCGCCTTGGTGGGTGCGGAGGATGTTGCGGATTTGTAATTTACCGCCAACACGGTGATATGAGGATAGAGGCGCCGAGAAAGAAGTGGCACGTTGGCAGGCACGGCCAATAAACACGCAGTAGAACGGAAAGCTGAGCTAGTTGGATCCGATTCCTGTTTAAAGCGCGGACAGACGATACACAAGAAAAAGAGAATAAACATGCACGCACGTTGACACGGCGCCAATAAACACTGAAGAACGGCTTTCCCGGGTTTCGGCACCAGTAATACGAAAACGGAAAGACTTCCTTCAGCGTTTATTGCCGCCGTGAAGAGAGCGACGTTAAGCCATTTACGGTAATGCAGCGTTCGAACAGATGCCCGCGTGCCTCCCGCAGTCCCAGTGCGTGCCAACGTGCCACTTATTTCTCGGCGCCTCTATCCTCATCACCATGTTAAAATCCGCAACAATTGGTGTTCTTGGTGGTAAACACTTTGTTTATAGAAAACTGTAGAAAGAGGCGCCGGTTGGGAGCACCAGCACACTGCAGTCCCCTAGTCGACGGCCAGGAGGTCGTGGGCCCTAGCGGCGAGTTCGGCCAGCCGGATCCCACACGCTTGCACTTGTGGGTTGGAGCTGAGCAGCGTAGCCTCCTTCCATTGCTCTAGCAATTGGGTCAGGGACAGAGTAGCCTATTGGCAGGGCGAGCGCCCACTATGTGATGGAGGGAATTAGTAGGGAGTAATTTGGCTCGCCGCTTGTGGGAGCGGGAGATTTCTGGCCGACAGCTGCGGGTGAAGAGGGTGTATTCAGGCACGCCGCCAATAGCAGCACCGACGGCGAATACAAGCTTCGCTTGGAAAACAATTCCCGCCCATGGGAGGAACGGTGGCCATATTTGAAAACTGACCATTTTGGAACAGCGGCGCCACCTGGAATATTACAAATAAAGCAAGCGGTGCGGTTGGTAGGCAATATTTCGCTCGTTAGTATCCCCCCCCCCCCCCCCCCAAAGTTACGGTGTGTGATCATTTTAAACGAGGAACGAGTTGGAAAGTGTAATTTATCGTCTCATTTGGCTGCGACCGTGAACTGGCGTCGTGCGTTCCATTTTGTATACGGTTATTCCTTGATATAACGAATTCCTAGATTTAGCGAAGTTTTAAGTGCGAATGCACTTTATAAGCGACCCCGAACCTTCCGCCGTCCGCATAGCAACAGCTGCGGGTGCGCGCGCTTTTCGTCTTCCTTAGCAACGGGGGGAGATGGGCGCGCGCTGCCTGGCCGCTGACATGGCACATAACCACGTGGGAGATTGGCCAGGAATAAGTGCGAATGCACTTCTTAAGCGAGCCTGAATCGTCCGCCGGGGAGGTGGGGGCAAGTGCGAATGCACTTTATAAGCGACCCCGAACCTTCCGCCGTCCGCATTGCTCCTCCTCCTCTCCCCTAGCAACGGCGCGAGGAGCGGAGAGGAGCGGACTGCGGATCCCGAACTCCGCTCGGGAGGCCGAAGGGAGACGTAAGCGGCGCATCGCCTGCGGTGATGAAGGCCGGCAGCGAGACGCCGAACGAAAGCGTGCGAAGCGAGCCGAGGACCCCGAAGGCGTTCTGGCCCGGGAGCGCGCGGCGCGTGAGCGTGTGCGGGCCCTCGAATTCGATCGGCCGGACGCGCGCTTCAAGCGAGACTTCCTGGACCGCAGCTTCGGCAACAGCTGCGCCGTGTGCGACCGGCTGTGGTTCGATAACAACCTAAGCTGCATTTCCGGCGTGAGGAACGAGACCAACAGGTTGAACGCGTTGCGGGTTCTCAAGGCGATGGTACAATTACTACGCCGTGTACTCTCGGCGCAAGAAATGCATTCGCACTTCCTCACGATTCCCTTCGGGGAGGTGGGGGCAATTTTTTTCGATTTTCCTTTGCCAGCCCCACTGAAACCCATGAGTTCGTGCCCTCTATGTAACGAAGGCGTTGCGACGGCTAACCTTGATATAACGAATTTGCTGCGCTGTTGAGCCATTGATTTTTTCACTTCTCCCGAAAAAATCGGAGGGAGAAAGGCACTAATTTAACAAATTTAGCCTTCCCCGCGGACTACCACGTGTTCCCACATTCTAGGCCTGTGCGCACGTGCTAGGCCTGCCTTTCGGCGCGTAGTCGCGCATCTCAACTGTTATTTGTGGTGTCGGTTCATCGGTGACAATTTTCTGCTGCCAGAAAAAGAGAAGTTTTTTTTTTCTTTCCAAGACAAGTTCCCAATTTTAAATGCCACCTCCGCCGGCAAGAAAGAAGAACGGCACCGCCCGCTGCAGTATCCCAGCTATACTCGGTGACAACTTAAGAACGGCACCGGAAGTTGCCGCTGTGCCTTATCACCGTAGCCGGATGTTTCTCCGCGCGGCGCAAGTAGGGCGTTACTGGGAATATTCTGAACATGGCGTGAGCCGTTCCCGTGATTTTTTGGACTTAATATGCTTATAAACGACTCCAGGGACGACAAACAAACTGCGTGAGACAAGGCAGACGATATCACGCATTCATAGCAAACCCCTTTCAAAACGCTCGCGCACTGGCGTCACGGGTCCGGCGCTTTGGCGGAGTGATACACTACATGAGGTGGTGCCGTTCTTGAGTTGCACCCGAGTATAGTACCCTTTCACCAATTTTCAGTTCGCAAACGAGCATCAAGTTCGGGAAAAGCCGTCCTTTCAGCACAAGTTTGGTCCTTGAAACGCGATAAGGCCCCTAAAAGTGTCGAAAGCGAAAATGATACTTAAGTTACGTTTGTGAATACGGTGGTAAGGGACCTCGCTTAATTCTTTGGAGTGGCTTGTAGTGACTAAGCTCATGGGAAAGCAGCAGACATAAATCACGCAGTTTGTCAATGTGAAATGAATACTAGAAAGGTGAGTTGCCCGTCTCCGATATCTAGCATTTTAATTTCGTTTCTGGTTCATTCACGCGATCCTTTGCTCGAAACCTGCATCTAACGAAAACCTGGATGTAACAAAAAATTGCGAATTTTCGTCAACTTCGTCATATCCACGTTTATCTGCCCCACAGGTGGCACGGACCGACATTCTAGGGTTCCCTCTTTAATCCTTCGATAAATGTTAATTCCATCAATCGATGTCGTTTTTCGCGTACGGCCGCCAATTCTTCCATGACCAAAAAGCGTTTTAATTCGATTTACAGATAAGCAATTAGGCGCCGTCGCCGTGCTTGGTGTTAAGCAGAACATTCCACTAAGTGCGATCTACCTGGAAAGCTTGAGCACAAACAAAGGAGTAATTTTCTAGGAAAAGTTTTAAAGACTCATTAATTGTTGCAACACCTTTCATAAAAATAGTTATATTTCCTTTCTTGTGCATCAACCAAAGCAGCTGACAAATACAGTTGAACCTCGTTATAACGAACACTGATATAGCGAATTATCGGCTATAGGGAACTAAATACAAACGTTGGTTGGCCTCGCTTTATTTCAGTGACACTTGTTCTGTTTACAACAAAAACGAACCCGCGAGAGGCGTGCCCTATCGCCTAAAACGAAGAAATATTTAAGGAACGCTGATAGACTACTCGGAAAACCCCCCTGATGTCCAAAAATGCTGAAGTAGAAAAGGCCCTTTTGTGCTTGGACTATGTGGAAAACTTCATACTACCCAAGCAACAACAGACATCCGTGGGACATCCGAAAAACATCCGAATGTCCAATGACAAGTCTGGATGGCCACTGTATGTCCGCGTTTGGATGTACATTTGTGTACGTACAGTGGACATCCAGCAACGGATACATTTTCGTATGTAAGTACAGTGGACATCCACAATGTATGTACAAAGGACATACATTTTTGTATGTCCGGAGAACATCCGCCTGTGGACGTGCAAGGGGAAAAGCTACTCAGCTTTTAAATTAAAAAGATATTGTACATCAACATCCTGACTTGTATTTAAGTTTTGTGTGTGTTAATAAAATTTAGCCTAATTCTTAAACTATTTTGAAGCACCTCACCATCTCCAATAATGATTTGTGTGTGTTAATAAAATTAAGCCTAATTCTTAAACTATTTTGAAGCACCTCACCATCTCCAATGATGACCTTTTTTGAGAAGAGTATATAATTGAGAACCGCTACCATTATGTGTGAAGCAAGTTTGCCGTGTTCCTGTATAGTTATCTGCCCAGTAGTGCATTGGTGTTGCACAGTGTAGCATTCATTGCAAGAACATATAATTCTGAATTTGTGATACGGTAAGTTTTTACTGATCGTCCGAAATACATCCAATTCGGGATGCCCACATGGAGGTGCAGAAGTTTTAAATTCGGATGTCCCATGAACGTACATGCCATGTACATCGGCTCTGAAACAGACATCCAGCGGACGTCCACTACAGCCGGAATGGACGTACGGTGGACGGCTGATGGACGTCTGGTGGTTGCCTGGGCATCACATGCCAGCCAGTGCACTCGTCCCGGCCCACACAACAGCCATCACCAAAAGTTTTCTCGTTGACCTTTTCACTTCCTTGACAATGCAGTAGTAGCCTAATTGTTCTTGCACTGACACGACCCGAGACTGAACCCTGTTGTAATAAAATAGCGTTCTGAAAATTTCCGTGGGCGCTACGCACCTACAGCTGCTGTGCTGAGCTGTCGCGCCCACTCACCAACCAGAAACGACAACAGTGGCAGCCAGAAGTGACTGCCCTGAGGCTCGAATCGGGTGCAGCAACAACTGGAGTGTGCATGGGAGGAGGCATGCCGGTAGGTTTGCTGACGATATTACACTGAATAAAGAAAATATAACTTCAGCCAGTGCATTGCCTGCTCAGTAGAGCTCGTTTTCTGCCAAATTACTGCTTGGCTTGCATGGTGTCTTGGAGACACGGTCATAACATTGGAGTGCTCTTCAATTGGAACTGATGTTTTGTTGCCAACATTGTGCCATTACCTATCTACAAAAATGTGGATAGAATGTATGCTATAGTGTCAAAAACCAAATTAAGGGCTACATTACGAACCGAAACTAAAATGCGCTTAACCGGAAATCATATCCAGCAAACAGAGTTTAATTACAAGAATTTGAAAACTAGTTTTTGAATCTCCCATGGCCCTATCGTTGCTGCAAGCTCTGTCAGCCCAGCCCACTCACAGAATATACATTTTGAAACCCTGAAACTGTCAACTTCTCGTGCAAACTCAGAAACAGTACGCAGCCATGCGGTCGTAGCTGCATGTCAAGCCACACAAGCATTAAAGACGTTTTTTTTTTTTTTTTTCATTTTCTTCATATGACAGATTCTCTCATTTGAAAATGGCATTATATCGTTCTTTTGTGAAAAATTCCGGTAAGAGCATGCAACCAAAATGTGCCAAGCTTAGTCTGATAGAAAAGTGACACAAAGCTTATCTCGACAACAAAACACACACAGAGACAAGCAGCCGCAATGCTTTGTAACATGGTTTAATGAGCGGTGTTCTTTCCCTGAAAACCAGCAGGTGTTGTTTTCTCAATAAGCATTTGTTTTCTCAACAGAAACAATTTTGACAAACTCTCTCAAGTACTTCCAAAAATCTCTCACTGCGTAATCAGTAGACAACTAAACAAACGTCACGAGTAGCCTACGTTTTCAAGCTTGACAAGCGTGCTCGGGTGGGCGTGGCAAAAGCAAGACAACGAAAAAAAAAAAAAAAATCTCATTAGCCTGTACACAGAGGGAAAGCCACACCAGGGCTGCTAATATTTTGACGGTGGTGTGCGTTGCGTTCTACATCTAGCTTCGTGTTCTTTCTGCAAAAGGCCTGTTAAAGAGCTAAATAAAAACCACCGAGACTTTGAAGAACCCTGCGCCGCCCGGCAAGCGATCCGTTGTAGTGAAGCGAGCGCCTCCTGTGAAAGACAAAGCGAAAAGTGGGAGTTAGTCTGCAGAAATGATAGACGTTTACTTCTTTACTCTGTAGCACGCATTGAAGTCCCACACTGCGTGCCTCTAAAGACAACAGAAATACAATAGAAAAAAAGAGACAAATTTTCTTAGGCTTTGGAAGGCATTGGACTTGGCTAGTTGGCACATGTTTGAATGGATGAAAAACCAGCGGTAAACTCCCTCTCTCTTGTCCTGTTGTTTTCTTCTGTGTCCTGTGTTTACCGCTGGTCTTTCATCCACTCAACCATGCTGCCGCTGCAAAAAGTGGCCAACTCTCTCTCTCTCTCTTGTCCCGTCGTTTTCTTCTAGCTGTGTCCTGTGTTTACCGCTGATCTTTCATCCACTCGGCCATTTTTATTTCTGCCGTTGCAAAAAGCGGCCAGCCACACCAATACTGTAGATAAAGCAAGGGAGAAGAAAAGATGTGGCCAAGTGGACGAACAGCCAGGCAGCAAAATCCACCACCATAGTCGTCAAATCTCCCAATACATAGCGGCATGAATGAGTGAGCAGTAGCACAACACATGCGAGATAGATCGATGCCATGAGGAAGCATAAGACGAAAGCGAATCACAAGGTAAATCACATCAAGTGGCAAGAGGACAAAGGCCTTTGAAAATGTGGGGTGGAGTCAAAGCATCTCCGGCATTCCATTGGACATTAACCCTTTGATGCCCAAAACTTCAATGTCTTTGCTTAAGATTGTGAAGACATTTTTATGATCTACAAGGACTTCGGACATCACAGATATGAAGTCAGAAAAAAATTTGGTTCATTAGGACGGACACTAGGACACTCTGGGCACTGGCTGCCCATATATCACTTGAACAAGAGCGCTACCTTGATCACCAAGATTTATGGTTCAAGTAAAGACAATAATGTAAAGTTCTTATTCCTATCATTTGTAATAACAAAACTGCACAATTTCGTTTACCTATCACCAGCACGTTGAGCCACCCGGGCTCGATGTGAGTTGACGCGCATAAAAAAAGACTTTCTTTTTAGCACACAGAAGTACGTGCTGCCCTCTCTTTATTTAATTTTTGAAGGTCCGGGAACCTTTGTCTGTCAACAGATGACTTGAGAAATGCTTAGTTGTCTTTGGACTTTCTTAAAACCAGATTAATTAGCATAGAACTGAGACTACCACTAAGAAGCAGTGCAAACATGCCACCACTCCCCAAAACTACCAGAGCCTGCCGCTTACAACTCGCAATTGTTGCTGCCACCAAAAAGCCACCAAGAGGAGTGCGGTTTCTTCACTCACTCGGTGGATCAAACGCAGAGTGCGCCCCTCCCACTGGGTGGGCCCCTGTGTGGTTGCTAGACGTCGAGCATGAGCACGGCGGGGTCCTCGACGGCGGCCTTGACCTTCTTGAGGAACGTCACCGCTTCCCTGCCGTCGATCAGCCGGTGGTCGTATGTCAGGCAGATGTACATCATCGGCCGGATCTCCACCTGCACCAACGGGCAAAGGAGTGGGGGGGAAGGGCAGGTATGCAAGCTATCCACGTATGGCATCATTCACACAGCCGTTTGTCACCCCGTGATGTCACCGTCTTCCAACACGGGCGACGATTTCTCAGGTGACTTTTTGCCACAAACAGTGCGACGGTAACGGGAAGGTGGGTTCTACGTTTTCGTTCCGCCGACGTGACGGGACCACGTGCCACGGTAAACCAGCCAATCAAAAAATCTCAATTTTTACGGCTAAATTTAGCGAAAAGTGGGCCCATGTAAAAATCTAAGTCACTATTTATTTTCGCATTGCAGCAATTATAGCCGCTTTGTATTGTATACATCACGACACTTTCTTTAAGATTAATAAGCACGCTCAATTCCAGGCTCAACTGATCACTAGGCAAACGACCCTGTACTCTGACGAACACTACTCCATTACGTCTTTGTCGCGGTTTTTCGCCGTGACGGTGCCGTAACGGAGATGGTGACGGCTGTGTGAATGAGGCCTATTTCCGTACACAGTCACACACGTGGGCATTCTCCTCCGACAGAAAGAACATCCTTTAGTACAGTGGAGAGATAACCAAAGCTGGCTACTTAGACAAGGCAGGGTTAAGCCTTGGTGACCATTGCACATGGAGTAAAAACAAAAAGATAGGGGAGAAACGTCACTTCCTAGAGTGGCCAGATGTTGCCGTGAGCGCTTGGACTAGGTTAAGCTAGCGGCACCTCTCGTGAGAGGAGAAATCGCGCAGCAGCTGCGATCAGCATTTCATTGCGCAACTGCTATTGCCTCCTTCGCCATCGTCAGCCACGTAGCTTTGTAGTCCGCATTAATTTTCATTGTGACATCATCTGCCTCCGATACAGTCAAAGCTCGATGTAACGAAGTCGGCAAAATCCGTAATTTACTTTGTTACATTGAAATTCGCGGTTAATATTATGGGTTCACAGCGTGAAGCAGATTCTGCAAGCGAAAACGTGGCGCACGTACACGACTGGTGCACTGGCGTCACTACGGATACCACCCTCGCGATGCAGCAGTCGTGAAGGGAAGCAGGAAGCTCAAACTACTTACTAATTGCCAGAATAAAACTCCTTGCTAAAAAAAAAAAAAAAAAAAAAAAAAAAACACCGTTACCATAGTTAAATTGTTTATGCTGGCATCAGTGTAAACTGCATGGGGCGTTTTCTGCATGCGAGGATGCGCTGAAACGCAACACAAGGGCCAAACAAAGTTGCTTATGTGGAAAAGAAGCTAATACGAGGGCGAAAACTGCCCTGTAAAACGTCATAAGCGCCGCTCAGGAAAAGCACCCATCAAAAGTCCGCTGCGGTGGCAAGCCAGCGCAGCCAGCCAACTGCCCCGAGCGCTTTGAAACTCCCGCCTTAGGACATGCACCTCCCCACTGGCAGAAGTCGTCAGACAACAGGAAGTTGCCACCGTACGTGATATTTAAGAGGAAAACTTTGCGGAAGACGAACTTCCCAGCTGGCATGCATGTACGAGCACAAGAAAAAGCCTGCATGTCAGCCAACCTAACGGCTGACTAAGCCAGCACTGTCTGGGGACGGCGACCCAGCGCTGTGCTTTTTCAGCCTCTCCTCGTGCTAGACAATTTTCGTAGCCACCTGGGAGGGAACGCACGCCGGGAACTGAAGGAGCTGTGCACCAAGACCGCCACCATTTCGGGTGGACTCGCTTTGGTGCTGCAGCCACTTGATGTTTGTCTGAACAAGCCGTTCAAAGACAGCGTGTCCCAACTGTACACTGACTGGATGGCTCAGGGAGGGTATGCCTTGACACTGACCGTGAAAATTGCAGCGAGGGCGACCACTTGTGGGAGCGCAATTCGGAAGCGGCCAGCAACCTGGACGACAGCTCTAGTGACTCGGACTAAGAGCGAAGCATCGACAAACGAAGACAAGTGTTGTGCGATCAGAACACTGCTTGATTGCCAATTGTGTACGCGCATATTTACTGCAAAAGGTAGGTTATCTAATGCATTTATTTTTTCGTTGCAGCCTTCTTTCATCATTCTATAAAAGTTTTCGAAAAATTACCCCACATAATAAACGCACCCCCAAACTTTGCTCTGGTTTTACAGGGAGAAAAAAAGGTGCATTAATTACGCAAGTAAATACGGTACGTGGTGTGCATACACTTCAACTTAAAAAATGCAACTTTTTTCTTGACCTGGACAGATGTTTGTTTATTCATTTATTTATTTACTTATTTATTTGTTTCAGGTGTCCACAACTGTATCAAAATTTGTAATAACGATAGCATTTCTTGGTTTACTTTGGTCTGTCTGTCTGACCCTCGAATGAACCACCCTACCAACCAAAATATGTAGAATTCCTATATGAAAAACTTATGTAAGCACTACCTTTCCAAAACGTTAATTATGATGCCATGGTTAAGGTTATTCAACATTCCGGGCTGTCTCCACTAACATGAAACCTGGGGAAGGGGCAAAGTATGCAGTGTATAAGTGTATTCCTGGTGCGTTGGCGTTTTTGCCAACAGAGATGAAACCATTGGGGGTAGAGGTACACAGATTGGCTGCAAAAGTCTCTTGTCTTTGAAGCACGAAGACCTCTAGCGCAAGGCGTAAACGAGTGTCCCAGTGTTTTTTTAGTATCCATTACGAAGCACTCCAGAGCAAGGCGCAAAGGAGTGTCCCAGTGTTTTAGTACCGTGGCTACATGAGACGACGATTATGACGACGACAGGAGACGCCAACAGCCGCAGCCCCTAAGAGGCTTTGCCCCTAAAACAATTACTTGGTTTGCTGCGAGGGGCTTTTGTTACATTGAAGTTCATTACATCGAGGTTTCACTGTACACATTCAGGCTCCATGTCCTTGCACGAGAAGGAGGCAGAGTTTCTAGATCGAATGAGGCCCTGCGGTACATCTTGCAGGTGCTAAAAACGTCGTCGCAATGCGCCCAAACGAGCGCGCGCAGTACCTTGCCGTTGATGGCCACGGGCCGCTCGAAGATGGCGTGCATGCCAAGGATGGCGGACTGTGGCGGGTTGATGATGGGCGTGCCGAACATGGAGCCGAAGACGCCGCCGTTGCTGATGGTGAACGTGCCCCCGTCCATGTCCTCGATGGCCAGGCTTCCCGTGCGCGCCTTCTCGCCCAGCTCAAAGATGGCCTTCTCGATGTCGGCGTAGTTCATGCGCTCGCAGTTGCGCACCACCGGAACCACCAGGCCCTGGGTTTTGACAAGGGCGGGAAATTTGAAAGGAGAAAAGCTTCGGGGTTTTTCGTCTGCAAGCATGCATACGCAGGGGATAACATCCGAAGGGCCTAGAAGACAAAATACAACCGTGTTTATTTGGTAGAACTAGTTTTCGGTAAATAACTCTACTCCATTCCAGCACCGAAACAAGTCTTTGAACCGAAAAAAGGTAGAAAATTCTGAAACGCTACGAAATTTTGTGCTATTCGATGCCACCAGTGAAGCATGGTGCAACAGTAATACAGTCGAACCCCACAATGGCGAAACTTCCGGGGAAGGCCAAAAAAATTCGCTTTTGCGAGACTTTCGCAGCTGCAAAGATGGAACAGAAATGACAGGAAAATTGCTCGCAAATCGAATATTTATTTCCAAAAGCCGCTTATATTACTTTCAGAGCTTTACCTTGCAGCAACTTCCCAGCAAAGCTCTCACACTACAAGAAGTGGTTCATGGTTAGTCATCGGCAAGCGCGCTTAAGAACTACCGAATCGTGTCAAACGTGTGTTTGCCCTCTCTGATCGTTATTCTCCTTGGTCTTGGCACTGAGCATGCCCAAGCCGGCAAGCAAAGGCAAACTTTTTCTGCTGACAAATTTCACCAGACAGTGGCACCTCGTTGTTCCAATGCCATTCACAAAACTAAGTGAGCACCACTTTGTCGAAGTCCAAAAAAGGCAGCAGCCGTTGCTGCTTTGTTTTGCGCACGTGCATTAGAGTGGCGGCCTTGCTTTTCAAAATGGCAGAGCGGGCTGCACGCGGTTAGTTCCCTGTAACGCGGTTCCAAACTCATCGGCGCTCTCTTCCCCTCCTTTACTTGGGCCGCTGACTTAAGCAATGATAGCTGCCTAATCTTGTAGAGACAAAAACTCCCACTTTTGGGCTCGCAGAGGCATCTTATCAAGACCAGACGTGCCGATCGCCACCCAAACAATGAAAGCACACGTGCTGCTCAGCAGTAGGGCGTTAGCCGGTAAGCCTAGCCCAAACCAAAGCTGCGCCATGGGACACCATATGTCGCCCCCTAGTGGTGTCACTGCAAGGCTGCCTTTACGGTCACCTGCTGCATGGTCTTTTCTGTGAACAAATATGGCAGCGGCCATGCAAGCGCACTGTGGCAGAAGTTTATGCACTTTGTGTCCGAATAAAATGCATTTGAGCACTTTTTGGACACTGTTAGTCTCAAATTGGTAGACGAAATGCTGACCGCACTTGCAGTGAATTTTGTTATTGCGGGATTGCTGTACAAGAACATTTCATTCTCAAGAGATATGAAATACATTGGCTTCTATGGACGTTCGGAGGGGATCCAAAATATTTCGTTGGCGCAGGAATTTCGTTATCGCGGGGTTTGACTGTAATATTGGTACAAAAAAAGCCTTAACTTCATGTTAGCATTTAAGTTTTGCTTTGGTATCTTTATTATTTGTTCGAGGTTTACTGGAACTTGGGGGTTTTCGGAGTGAGACAAACTTGTATTTTGTCTGCATGGCACCCTAAAAGGGAAGGAAACATACAACTTTAGACTGTCTTTGTAATCTGCTCAAACCAAAATAAATAAATAAATAAAGAAATAAATAAATAAAAAAGCTACTTTTCATGAAAAACATCCCTTTCAAAGGTGCAGACATTGGATGTTCACTATATCAAGTACTCAGTTTTGAGATGCGCTGGGACATTCAGTGATCAAATGCATGCCTGAAATGCAGAGTCTAGATGAGAAGGAAATAGAATATAGAAAAAAAAAAAAAAGATAGACAAAAAGAAGCACGACGAAGATGCGCACCTTTGGTGTAGAGACCGCCACGCTGATGTCGATGTAGTCCCGGTAGACAATTTCTTGCTCGTCAATGACTGCAAGAGAAGAACAGACTGCACTGTTACAATATGAGTCGGCAAACGTGCCCACAAAATTTATGGCCAAGCTACAATGGTAACTGCATTTTGCACGCAGTTGGGCTTTTAAAAATATGCACCGATCTGTACGCACTACAGCTAACATATAAGTTGAAGTTTCTGGCATATCCACTCCACTGTACTACAATGTACTAGAATAGTGAGAAACATGCAGCCTGCCACCCAAAAACGCGCTGTTGCAGTGATAAAATTTTCCATTTTGTTGTAAGCTGTGATTGCACATTGAAAGTGTCTCACACATGAAATCAATTTTTTTTAGCCATCGAAAGCAGCAACCTATGGAAGCTGAAGGAATTAGGTGCCTTTAGAAGATGTAAACGAATTCACACCGAGTCTCCAGAGTGAGCCACCAAATCACTAGCAAACAAGTAGAAGAAAAAAGATAATCACCCTTTGTTCACCCAACCACTCGGTAGCCAAAATGGTTGTGCATGCTTTGCGGCAAGACCAACTTGCTCTGGCCAGGTTATCAAATGCTGGGCAGTACTTTGGGCACTGAACGGCAGTCAACTGGGAATCACCTTTGATCCAAACAGTTTTTGCTTCTGAATGCCAAGGTGGGTTCGTGATCTCTTCAGCCACAAACTCAATTCAAATACGTGACCTGCTGCACTGGCTCAGTGGCTATGGCGTTAAGATGCTGAGCCTAAGGTCACGGGATCGATTCGCGGCCGCGACGGCCACTTTTCCAATAAAGGCGAAAAGTGAAAACGCCCGTATGTTCGAGATTTCGGCGCACGTTAAAGATCGCCAGGTGGTCAAAATTAATCTGGAGCACTCCACTAAGGTGTGCCACACTGCCTGTGTAGCGTCGGCACGTTAAAACTCACAATCAATCAATTCAGATGTGCTTTCAGTTTCAGCACAACTGTGGATAAGGCCTCCATTTAATTTGCCTAAGATTGTTAAAAAAAAAAATTTCAATACACCAAACTAACACCTGGTCTAGAAAACATGCTACGGCACACTAGCACAATTCGAATACAGTAGCCGGCCCATTTTTTGGACCTGGAGGTTTGGAACGAAAAATAGTCCGAATAATGGAGCAGTCCGAAAAATCCACGAGTCATTACTCTTATGGGACAACTGGCGGTTCCTCGAGAAAGTCCGGAATATCCAGCAAGACCGAATTTTTGCAGTCCAAAAAAAAAAAAAGAAAAGAGGTCAGCTACTGTAAATGCCAAACGCCGCAAAGCCTCAAAGCTTTTGTATTTTTTCCCACTCTGGCTAGCATGGAGTGCCCCTCAATTGGCAAAACTAAGTATTCAGTCAAAAATCCTTCTAATTAGCCAAACAGATAGATGTCTAAAACCACGACTACACGTCTACGGCTACGGCTGCAAGTCGATGGCTACAGCTGGATGACTGCATCCACGGCTACATGTCTACGGCTGTGGCTAGACGTCCACGGCTAGTGCTACGTGTCTACGGCTGCAAGTCGATGGGTACAGCTGGATGACTGCATCCACGGCTACATGTCTACGGCTGTGGCTAGACATCCACGGCTAGGGCTACATGTCTACGGCTGCAAGTCGATGGCTACAGCTGGATGACTGCATCCACGGCTACATGTCTATGGCTGTGGCTATGGCTACAGCCCTCAGCGTAACTCAGCGTGGCGCTCACCGGCATTGACCACAGGCTGGTCCTGGAGTGCGAACGCGGCAGCCTTGACAAAGGGGGACATGAAGCCCAGCTTGACCCCGTGCTTCTTGGCAAAGGCGTCCTTGTACTTGTTCCGCATCTGGATCACACTCCTGCAATCAGGGGGGGGGGTGACGGGAACGAGGCTTTGCGTCTCAGTGACCCAAGGTCTAAAAGAATGTGTATATGGGTATGACATGACTAAGAAATTCAGCAGGCGTCTTATCTATTTATTAACGTGTTTACGACCCTCCAAATCCTCCACTGTGTGTGTGTGTATTAGGTTAAACTATTGTATTATAATTAATTGCAAGGCTTCAAGTTTCGTTCCTTCGTAGACGACAGACAAGAAAGTTTCTGGCTGAAGTACTGCTAACAGCTTCACTGCAAAATCTACAGGGTCACTAAACATGTCTGCTGACAAGGCTGGGAGGAAAAGTCACCAGTGACAGAGGTACATGCAAAAAGGATAGCAAACTTCCAAATCTAATTAGATGTCCACAGCAGGGCACAGGCCGGTCGGTGCTGCACCAAAAGTTTGAACATGCTAAAACATGACAAAAGTGTTTGAACTTACAAAACAAAATTAAACAGTAAAGGACTACCGCCACCACAGGCTCACAGGTCTGCTTAGTGTGGCAGGACCACTTGAAATGTTCAACGCTCTGAAGCAGATGGTGACCTACAATCCCAGCACTCAAACCATCGTAGTGCCGCAATTACAGTTTCAGTTTACACAGCTTTCTCGGAAACCTTAGCAGCTTAAAAAAAAAAAAAAAAGCGATTTAAGATTTTTCTAATTTTTCTTTGCAAATCCTCAACAAGAACGATTTTTTTTATCTGAGCGCCGAAGTTTTCGAGAAAGGTGCATAGCTTTCTTTTGTAGCCATACAGCTGCTTTGCAGGTCAATGCAATTTTTAGTAGCAGCCACATTTAGAGCCCAAAAAGGTTTACAGCTTGAGCAAAGTGTGTGAGGTGCACGCACTCCAGCTGAGAAAACAAGAAACATGTCACAACAGGCTATGAACACTTTAAACCTATGTACCCCCTCCAAACAAGAACTGATGAGACAAACAACAACAACAACTGGGACTCACGTCATGTCCACCTCGTTGAAGGTCGTCAGCATGGCGTACGTGTTCTGTGCATCCTTCAGCCTCTGTGCGATCCTCTGTCGCATGCGGTTCATCTTCACCTGTAATGAAGAAGAAGAAAAAAAAAAAAAAATGGGACAGGAGTATAGCTGAGAATGGCCTGATGCTTGTGGAAGCCCTTAACCTTTGTGTGTAGCTGAAATGAAAGCAGACTACACAAAGGAATGACAAACTTTCCCTCACTCGGTGTTTTGCAAGCAACAACATAAAATCGGATCAACTGACCATGCAACTTCCACTCCGTCATGCTCACATATGCAACCACTCAAAGCTCAAAGCTACACAGACATACACGACCAACTCCATCAATGACTTGCTCCAACTCCAGACTCTAACATCAGCAGCCTCTAAGTTCATTTCTCGGTTGTTGATGATGTTTATTGTAGGGTTTAATACGCTGACGCAACGCAGGCGATGAGGTGTGCCGTAGTGGAGGGCTCCGGATTAATTTTGACCACCTGGGGATCTTTAACGTGCGCCGAAATCTCGTACACACGGGCGTTTTTGCTTTTCGCCTCCATCAGAAAAGCGGCTGCCGCGGCCGGGAATTGAACCCGCGACCTCGTGCTCAGCAGCGCAACGCCTTAGCCACTGAGCCACCGCGGCGGGTGTTCATTTCTCAGTACAGAAATGTATTTCAGAGATCTAACATTCCCTGTATCGTAACCTGGAAATAACAGCCTCATAAAATCAACAGGCAAAAAAGCCCACAGCCTTTGGCATGCATGAAAGCCCTGAGGAAATGTTCCCCATTTTAGGCCCACTGAGCTGCTAAAGAGTTCAGAAACGTAGACATGAACGTCACAAACTTTAAAAAAATAACAGATATACATCCAGCAGTTACATAGCAGGCCTGCCAATAAAACAAATGAACAGGACAGTGGCAACAAAAACACTGAAAGAAAAAATAAGAATGCTCCAACGCTAAGGCAAGAACAATGTTTTTGGTTATGAATGTGCTGCGGCAAGGTCTGCCTTTTATTGCTCCAAAGATCCACACTAGAACAGAAAGTGCTACAGCCCTAAATTTCTCTCTGTGGGTCAAACAGGGGTGTTTATTCAAACCACACAGCTAATTCAGTTATGCAGCAAGCTTAATCAGTGTGGCATTCTGTATGTTTAACTTTGCATTCAAAATGTGAACAGCTCGCTTATAACAATCAGATCCTGGGCATTTTTGGCTTCTCAAGTGCACCAAATATATGGCCTATGTGTCTAAAAAAAGGCACAAAAGCCTTTGACAGAGAACTACACCCCCGCTTTCATTGAAAGCCAGTTTATGCATAAGCAGGGTGCAAGCACTCACTCCCGATTCAAAGTGGTAGGCTGGACAAAGGGAAGGCTTAACGTAAAAGGGTCAGCCCGGAGACTATGTCGTCAACTGATAACCTACAGAGATGACTTTGAGACAAGCTTTTCATTAAGCGCTTCCAAGGGCACTAAACCCAGTGCTTTGCCCTGCCAACCATTGGAAGTGTTAGTGGTGCTTGAGAAAGAAGATGCAAAATTAGGCGTCCACATCAGCGAATGTGTTGTTCCACCGAGTTGACAAGAACCAGAAATGCCCTGTACACGCGACACGCACAGTCAAGAGCAAAAGCTTATGAACAACGAAAATGGCAAATCTAGGCTACCGTATTGTCATGCGTATAACCCGCACCCGGACGCCTGCAAGCTGTGGACAGGGGACAGACCCCCTCCCCCCTACCCTTCCCCTCCGACCAGTCTCCCACTCACCCTCTGCTCTGTCCTCGCACCAACAACGGGGGCGGCCTGAGCGGCGGCAGCGGCCGCCTGGGCAGCGGGTCCGGGCAGCTGGATGCTGGACACTGGTATGGACGCCATGGGTCCTGCACGCACACACACAGAGCCACAAAAAACAGTCGGTTGATCTCTTGTGATCCATTTACGAGCCGTTCTTCTCAGGTCCTTTCACCAAGGGGGGCCAAACTCAACCATCAACCATCGCTGCACGAACGCCAACCAGTGCAGGTGAGTCTTAAGAACACCGTGTAGCAAATCACAGCAGCATGTTTCCAAGTACACGCCCTTACATGTTACCCGCACATAATGACCACCACACCAACCAACCCCTTCTGCAAAGCTGACGCGTGCAGGTAGCTTTGTTGCGAGTAGCATTTGCATGTGACTGCAGGCTCTGCATACCCCTTTTGTGTGGGCTGCTTCACAAAAATGGTTGAGCACCAATGGCCATCTCTTAATTAAGGGTCAGATGGGTCTGTGGGGCTGAAATACGGTCAAAAAATTGTTTTCTGAAAAATGGCACTTTGTGCATCCAGAGCCATTTTTCTATCAGTCTGCGAATTTCCTCATCAAAAAGCACCATATTTTATTGTAAATAACATTTTCAAGTGCACTCTACAGCTCAGTTCGCGCAGAATTTGATGGTGAAACGGCACTTTTCTTGAAATGTAAAGCTAGCATTTCACCCTCGAACATCTCGGCCCCCAGAGCAGGTACAACTGCAATTTTCTTTGCTTCAGATACGCAAAATGTGTAGAGAATACAATGTTGGAAACGAATTTTTCAAATGGAGGCTTTGGAAAATTATTATTGTGTTTAATTGGCCCCCCTGTGAGCCCTGGCACAGCGCAGCAGCAGTGCAGTTACGTGTGTTGTAAAATGACCAAAAATAGCTAAATCCAGACCCCATTCACAGAGGCCGCCAGCCCCATTGATGTGCCAACAACACCGCAATCTGCCAGGTCTGTTTCTCTACGCAGAAAGTGCACAACAGTGTTTTACCTTTCGCGAGATCCAATTTACCACCCCTAGTGATGATGATGTTTAGAGTTTTTTGGCGCAAGGCCAGCTAGGGCAAAGAGCGCCAAACAAAAGTATCTAAAATAAAATAGTGGCTACTAAAGCCAAAACAACAATAAAATCAATTAACGGCAATGGTGATGGCTGGTGTATAGGGCCAGATTTGATTATGCGTGATAGGAAATGAGGTTTAAAAAATTCACATCTGACAAATACTCACACACACGTTTAACGGAAAACATGGCATCGTCACCCAGAAACTGAGAGGGATGTAGGGGAATATGTTGTCTGTAGAGTTCTCTGAAGTGTTTGTGTCGTGTTGTGTGAAGTGCCTTGCATGTTATTAGTATGTGCACTACGGATAGGGCCTCTCCGCACCTGCCGCACTGGGGTCTAGGAGATCCCGTCAGCAGATACGAGTGCGTCGCATGGGTGTGCCCTATCCGTAGCCTTGCCAAGGCGACTTCTGTGTGTCTGTTGTGTGAGTCAGTTGTGTACCGTCCCAAGTGTGGCTTTATTACATGTAGTTTGTTGTCTGTCTGTTCGTCCCAGTGTGTTTGCCATGTTCTGCGCAGGTGCTGTTTTATGTGAGGCTTGAGGTCTGTATATGGTACGCTTGTTATGTCGACAGTGTTCCTGAGTGCAGCACCACCGGCCCTCTCGTCCGCCAACTCGTTCCCAGCGATCCCAGCGTGTCCTGGGACCCAGCAGAGGAGCAGCCGATGCTTCTCCGCATACACCGACATGATAGTGTTGAATACAAGATTAATTATGTGGTTTTTGGGGGGTTTATGCGATGATAATGCGCGAACAACACTCAAAGAATCTGTGTAGATGATAGAATTGGGAATTTGATTTTCAAGGATATGTCGTACAATCAGTAAAATTCCGTACGCCTCTGCTGAAAAAATTGTTGTGTGCACGCTCATGGTTCTGGCTGCATTGAAATTTGGACCATGAGCAGCGCACGACACCATAGTGGAGGTTTTAGAAGCGTCACTGTAGAATTCAGCACGTGGATATTTGAACTGCAAAGAAAGAAAGTGCTGAAGTATTGCAGCTCGCGGTACCCGATTTTTGTCAAGCTTTATAAAAGAAAGGTCACAGGACACAGGGCGAACTTGCCAAGGCGGTAAAATGTTTAAAGAGGATGACCTGTACACGTCTAAAAACGAAGCACTCAGATCCGAGGCTCGCTCTCTCGCTCGAAGTGAAAAAGGCGGAGTAATGGACGGGCGATTTACAAACAGCACAGATGTGGATGTATCGTTAAGGACAGGATAAAAAGGGTGGTTATTCTGAGATGAAATTTTAAAAGCATAAAGCAAGTCCATGTACGTTCGCTGGTTCTCAAGGCTCCACTTATTACATTCAACATATAGACTCTCGACAGGGCTAGTGCGAAAAGCACCCGACGCAAGCCGTAGCCCCAAGTGTAGTACTGGGTCAAGCATTCGCAATGCTGTTTTACTCGCCGACCCATATACCACACTGCCATAGTCCAAACGAGACCCAACCAAAGCAGTATACAAGCGCAGCAGGAGTTCTTTATCGGAACCATAGGATTGGTGTGAGAGAACCTTAAGGATATTCATTGTTTTAAGACATTTTTGTTTTAGTTGTTTCAGATGAGAAATAAAGGAAAGTTTTTCATCAAGAATTATACCGAGGAACTTGTGTTCTTTTTTGACCGGAATCGAGACACCATTCAGTTTGATGTCTGGATCTGGCCTGATCCCACGCCTTTTGGAAAACACAACACAAGTGCTCTTGACTGGGTTCAGCTTAAAACCGTTCTGATCTGCCCAGCCTGCTAGTTTGTTGACACCAAGCTGGACTTGGCGTTCGCAGATTGACATATTGCATGATTTAAAAGAAATTTGCACATCATCTACATATATTGTACAGGAAATGGTTCGTGGCAACGCCTTTCGAAGTGAGTTCATCTTGACAATGAACAATGTGCAGCTCAAAACGCCGCCTTGAGGCACGCCGTTTTCCTGCAGGAAAACATTTGAAAGGGCAGTGCCAACTCTCACACGAAAGGTTCGCTCCGCCAGGTAGCTACGAAGTGTATTAAACATATTTCCCGAGACACCGAAGGCTTTTAGGTCGTAAAGTATCCCGTATCGCCAAGCGGTATCGTAGGCTTTCTCGAGATCAAAAAAGACCGTAGCACAAAACTGTTTGTGGACAAAGGCATCCTTTATATACGACTCAAGGGCGACGAGTTGGTCGTTTGTGGATCGCCCCACCCTGAAGCCGGCCTGGCAGCTCTCGAGAAGACCATTATATTCTAAGAAGTACACGAGTCTCCTGTTAATCATCTTCTCGAGAAGCTTGCACAGGCAGCTTGTGAGGGCGATGGGTCGGTAACTGGCGGGAGAAGACGGGTCCTTACCCTCCTTCAAGAACGCCACTACAATAGCCTCCCTCCAAGATTTCGGAATGTGCCCCGAAAGCCATATGTTGTTGTATAAGTGTAGGAGTGTTTCAAGAGTATCTGGGTGTAGGTGTTGTATCATTGTGTATGTAATCTGATCTGCGCCTGGAGCTGAAGGTTTACATGTGCTCAGGGCAGCCTTCAGCTCATAAAGAGTAAATTCAGAGTTGTAACCAGATTTTGACCTGTTATTATCATGTAAGGACTTCTTTTCACAAGTGGTTTTATGTCTCAGGAAAGTGTTTGTGTAGTGTGCAGAGCTGGAAACGTGTTGAAAGTGTTGTGCAAGTGTGTTAGCCTGGTCTTCCAGTGTGTCCCCTGTTGTACTAACCAGGGGCAGGCTGTGTGTCTGTTGTCCTTTTAGTTTTCGTATTCGTGTCCAGACTTTGTGTGTGTCTGTGTACGAGTTAATAGATGTAAGGAAGGTGCGCCAACTCTCTCGTTTTGCCTCACGGCGCACACGTTTTCCTAACGCCTTGGCCCGTTTGAACAAAATAAGGTTGCCCGACGTGGGGTACCGTCGAAGGATACCCCACGCCTTGTTCTGGGCCTCTCGCGCCCGCCTACAGTCCTCATTCCACCACGGCCTCCTCTGATTGCGCGGAGCACCAGAGGCGTGGGGAATGGACTTCTCAGCGGCGTCGAGGATGTGCGCCGTGAGGAGTTGGGTAGCTTCTTCAACGTGTAGGTGTTCAATGGATGTGTGGTGTAGTTTAGATGTTTCTGTAAATGTACTCCAGTTCGCTCTATCTTCATTGAACCTGTAATGGGAAGATGGACTGCTCGGGCCTTTACCTAAGTATGTTAATGTGGTTGGGAAGTGGTCACTGCCATATGGGTTAGTGCCAACGTCCCATTCTAGAGATGGAAAGAGTACTGCAGAGCCAATCGCCAAATCGAGGTGTGAATAACTATTGTGTCCTATATTATGGTATGTAGGCTTGTTTGTATTGAATAGACATGCTCCCGAAGATGTTAGATATTTTTCGATAAGGCGACCTCGGGCATCTGTGCGAGCAGAGCCCCAAAGAGAGTTATGTGCGTTGAGGTCGCCTAAAAGAATGAAAGGTGTGGGTAGCTGATCCATAAGGCCCTCGAAATCCGAGCTCGAGAGCTGGAAATCAGGAGGGATGTAAACTGAGCATAGAGTTATTAGCCTATTGAAAATTATGGTACGAATGGCAACAGCCTCAAGGACGGTCTGTAACAGGATAGAATGACACGCCAAGGACTTTCGGGCAATGATGGCCACACCCCCGGAAGATGTACCACCACCAACCCTGTCCTTCCTAAATACCTGGTAACTATTCAAAAAGTTTGTATGTCTGGAATTTAAGTGTGTTTCTTGTACACACATGACACTTGGCTGATTGGAATGCAGTAACTCATAAACATCATCAAGATTTTTAAGAAGGCCTCTGCAGTTCCATTGTATGATATTTTCTCTTCCCATTATTGAAGTTTAGATCTACTGGAGTATGTGTGTGTTTACGTGTCGGCTTTCGGGGCTTGTACTCTTGGAAGGGGCTTTTTCATTTTGTCTACTGACCTGGACGCCGGAGCCCGTTCCTTCCGCTGTGGTGCATGCCGGAACGGCTCGACGTCTAGGTCGTCATCTGAGGGCAAGGGGGTGCCCAGCGGACTGGGCCCCCTAGACTTGGACTGGGCACCCTTTGCGGTGCCCTTCGTTTTGGCCGCGACCGCCGAGGGCGTCAGGAGCGCCCCGGGTGGCAGAGGCGGTGCGGCGGAGGTGGGAACTGCTGCGGTTTCCTCCAGCTCCATCTCCTCCGGGCCCTCGCAGGCGCTTCGGGCCGGTGGAGAGGAGGAAACAGTGGGTGCAGCAGCATCCCCACGAGACGTGGTTGCCACCACAGCCGCTGCTGGCTCAGCGAGCGGTGCGGAGGCGGGTTGGGCTGCCTGAGGCAACCCAGAGGGGGGCGGGGGCGGGACCAAGTCCGACTCGCGGTACTGGGTCCCCGCCGAAACAAGACGCCGCTCCGCCCCCCGGCGAGCTGCGTCGGCGTACCTCCCCAGGGGGAAAGAGGCGAACCTCTTTCGCGCCTCGGGGAAGGAGATGTTCTCGGTTACTTTTACGTGAATTATCTTCTTCTCCTGGTGAAACTTCTCACAGCTGCGGGACCATGCCGCGTGCGGCCCCTGACAGTTTGCGCAGGTGAAGGTGGTGGAGTCACAATTTTCAGTGGGGTGGTCGTGTGCGGCGCATTTTGCGCAGGTCTGTTTGCCGCGGCAAGAAGTCGTAGCGTGCCCGAACCGCTGGCACTTGTAGCAGCGGCGCGGGTTAGGTATGTACGGACGTACACCACACCTAATGAAACCAGCATTGATGTGCTCAGGAAGTTTTGAACTGCTGAATGTTAAGACTACGTGCTTTGTTGGTATTTCTACATTGTCGCGACGGATGGTGATTCTCCTGACAGCTGTTACGCCCTGATCCTTCAGGCCTTCCAGAAGGTCGGCCTCTGTTTCACTTAGCAGATCTGGCTGAGATATCACCCCCTGCGAGCTGTTGAGGCTGCGGTGGGGTGTGACAGTGATGTCCAGATCTGCCATGCGGGTTTGGGTCAGGAGATTTGTGGCTTGCTGCTGCGTCTTGACTTCAACCAACACTTCGCCTGTTCGTAGTTTTTTCGCTTCGAAAGATTTGCCAATGATTCCTTCAAGGAACTTGGAGACGAGGAATACAGATTGGGAGGAGACGGGTTTGGATTTGTCTATTGATTCGAGGACCAAAAAACGGGGATAGTTGTCATGTTTTGGAACGTTGATAGTTGGTAGGGGTGGAAAGGAAACTTCGGTGCGGCCCCTTTTCGGGGGCCGATCACGTCTGGGGGGGGGTTTCGAAAATGCCATATGATACATTGAAAAGCAGGGAGACTGGGGTACTTTCTTCTTTGACCTTACCCTGGTAGCCAAAGAGGTCCCGGAGCTCCCTGCCTGGTAGACAGACAGGGAGCCCATCCGCCGGAGCTTGACCTGGGCTCCGACGGCCACCGTTCGTGGTTTCTAACCCTCCACCTATAAACACATTGCCACGGTTGGATCCAGCGTATGTTTGGGGGCTCGGGGTCCGCGGTATCGCCAGTACCGTCACCAAGATTACTCAAGGTGCCCCGTGCGGGGTTACCACCCCTAGTCAGCACAGTAACCATCTATTTACTACTGAAGCAAAACATGAATCCAACCTGTACAGCTAAGCCACCAGTACCGTGAGCTACAGATTTCAGTAACCAAATCAGAACACAGGTCATAGCAATCATCCGAGTGTTACTTTTTCTGTCTCCCAGTTGTGTGTTTGTATAATGTGTCGATATACAGACAGTCCTGCCCTGTACCTTGAAAAAGTGCAAAAAATGCGGACCCTGTTCCTCAACAAAGGTTCGTATTTTTGCGACTTTTTAAGATGGGAGTAAACCAACACACTCAGCGCTCTATTTTGATAAATCCATTTCCTTGTTCAGACACTGATACTACAACAATGTATTGCAGTGACGCTGTTGGACAACAAAGCCCTTGCTGCCGCACGCTTCTTAAAACTGAAGAAGACACAGCACCAAAGCCATCCACAGACAGCATTTTTACGTAAAGCATCCCCCACCTGGGCGATGACTGACAGCATTACCCTCTCACCTGTGGGCACTGCTGGCGTGGGAGGCGGCGTGGTTGGTATTGGTCCCGACGATGCAGACGGCGGGGGTGGGGCTGCCACAGGAGTGGGTGCAGGTGCGGCCGGCCGGCTGGCAGCAGCTGGAGCAGCGCCACCTGCCAGTGCCCGCGGTAAACACCAAGGCAAGAGTTATCCACAAGCACCACGTAAATGACCTGCTTGGCGACAGGTTACTCAGAGATGTAGAGAAGACTGGGCAAGAAGATGAATTTCTGATATGAACATCTAAGAAGAAATGTTCAAGGAACAAAATGCGGACATTAGTAAAAAGAATCGGTCACACTGCCCATCCGTCGGACACACAGGAAGCTTTTCCTTCCCTCAAAACGAAAGGTTACCAAATGCTTGTGTTCCAGGAATTGATGCAGCTAATAATCACAGTCTGCCGGTGCAAATTCCAGCCCCCCTGCAAGTATACCTGGGCACAATAAGGGGTGTGCCTGTTCTACTTGCGTGCCTGCCACATTTACCTGTCACGCGATATGGTATTAAGTCCACACACTTCCAGGCTAACTCTTATTTCGTTGCTAACAACATGCTCACATACCTGGTGGTAACATGCACTCAGCTCCTACTCTAAAACCCAGGGGTGGTATTCTCGTGTTTTGTCCGTTTTGATGTGTCCGTTTCAAAAGTGTCTGTTTTGAGCAAGCCCTGATTGCCTGAAAGCGAACACCCGGATTGGACGCCATGAGGTGCGGCTTCTCGGAGCAGACGAATTTTCGTCGCCTTCTTGTTGGTTCACTGCCGGAACAGTAAACACATAAAAGGCAGTTTAAAATAGGGTTAAATTGTTTAAAATGTGTTTACAAGAACAGCTGTGCAAAAGTCAACCCAAAGCCCGCCTGCAATTGGAAGTATGTCACAATAAAATGCACGCAAAACGGATGTTTCCAAAACGGACAAACACGAGAATACCGCCCCAGGTTTGATTGCCGTATGAACTCCAATGTGCCCAACCTCCTTTTCAAACCAACTGATTAGAAAGTAACATGCACTTTGGCACAAAATCCCAACACCTTTGCAAGTGTTTTTTTAAGCCACTCTTTAGAGCGGCGGCCATTTCCTGACAGCAACGCTGCTTTCGCACAATGGGGCACTTAAAGCTTTCCCCTTAAGAGCAAGCAGGTAACCAGCCACGGTTGACCTCTGACCTCACCTGCTCCTCCTCCGACCTGGATCCGCAACAGGTCCTTCCCAGGCTGCACAGTCGTCCCGTCAGCCGCAAGGATCTCCAGGATGACCCCGCCCACCGGGGCGTGGATGGGCACTGACGTCTGCAAGAGTTTGTTGACTGTGGTTCAACGCTGGCACGAGTTTAACCAGCTCCTTGCATTATTGGTTCCACAATACAAGAAAGGCACTACTTGGAAACTTCAGATGAGGTGTTCCTGAAGAGGTACGGGGTTGGTTAGTGATGGTTATTAGAGAGACAAGGACTTAAGGCTTGTGCCAAAGCAAACGTAAGAAATGTGATTTCAATCTCTCTCCAGTATAACTTTGGTATTAAGAAGGGTGCACACAACTCTCTAGCAGAAAACCGCAAAATGAAGCCACAGTGTCATTGGCAGATCCAAAGGAGGGGTCCAGATGTCCTGACCCCCGACACCCCCATCCTCCTGTTAATTTTTTATTAATATCCCCAAAAAGATGACCCCTCAGGTCGCGGGAAAAGTCCAGTTGATTTTTTTCTATTTCTTGTATTTTTAGTTTTACGAAATTTTAGTGAATAAAAAAAGGCGACTATCCTCATCCTCTTCATTATCCCCAGCATTATCATCATCACCATTCCCACAGAATGATAACAACTGCGAGGGGTATAGCACCACTGAACAAACAGCACGGCATGTAATGCGAAGGCAAGATAGCTGTTGGTCATTAAGGGTAGCAGAGTAGATCCCATGAGAAGGCAAGCGTGGCCGGGGGTGGCAGAAAGTTGGTGGGCCGATGAGATCAAGAAGTTTGCGGGGATAAATTGGTCGCAGTTAGCAATGGATAATTGGAGATCTATGGGAGAGGCCTCTGCCCCTGCAGTGGGCTCAGACAGGCCGATGATGGTGCTGATGAACAAACAAGCTGAAAATTCAGAGGTTGCTGGTGGTAATGAGAGTGAAAATGTTGATGTTCAGGCAATTACAGTGATTTGTTCAAACAGAGATTACTAGGCTCTCGACCTCTGCACATGTGCCCTCAGCTCTGCCCGCTCAAGTCGAGTTTTGGATGGTATGAAACGTTCGTTAACAAGTCCACCTCCTTGGGATACCTTAAACATCACTTTAATGGAAAAATCACTTCCTGTGTGGAGTGGTGCACGATGCCACTACATCCACCACAGCACCAAGGCCTCTTCTACAAACTCCCCACCACTACAAAGTACTTTCTGGACACAGACCCTCAAATGTCTCTGCCACCTCCGACCAAGATAAGGAGAATGCAATGCAGCCCTTCCTGGTAGCTGGAAGTTGGTTTGCCACTTAAGGTGGGCCACTGGTCTTGAGGACCAAAAATTTGCCCCCCCCCCCCCCCCCCTCCAAAAAAAAAATCAATTTTTCGTATTAATTTTATTTGCAGTCTACAGGTCCCGAATAATGTACCTGCAAAATATTATAGCTGTACCGTAAGTATCTACAAAGCTGTTGCCCTTTAAAGTTGTCTGAATGAACATTTTCACCTATGTTTCCAAACTTCATGCCTTGTTTCCTCATGACCACTTTTTTTCCCACGACGCCTACTGTTGAATACAATATCTCAGGATGTACCGGTCAGATTTGTATACTTTCTGCAGCATTGCAGAGCTTAGGAACTGAACAGTGCAATAAAAGCACAAAAATATAGAATTAAATGTTGCTAGCACAACTTTTCATGCAGTTTGCTTTACGAAAGCATTGCAAATTGATGATTTGACCTTTCATAAGTTTACCGAAATTGCAGAAACAATGTTAAAATTGCTGCTGTGGTATAGTTGCACTACCGGGCCCTTCTAGAGGACAAAGGAGTAAGAGGTATTAGACATTGCATAGGTCGATAATGAAAAAAATTGCCCGAAATGGAATGGCATAACATGTTGCACAACTCTGAACTTACACTACCTAGGCGAAAACAGACTACATATTTGTGCTCAGGCTGTTAAAATACACATGATGTATAAGTCTCAAGCACATAGGTTAAAAAATACCAAAAATGTTCTTAAGACCAGATTCCCCTTTTAAAAGGTACAGGCATCTGCCATATAGGTAGGCAAATCCAATTCTAACTTGCACTGTGATCCTTCCAGGGATCCCTTTTACACTCCACCATTTTATGAGGTCAGATCTTGCATCTGTTCATCCAGTTTACATCGCCAAGTGTCTTGAAGCTGATGACTGCAGCAGGTGTTTGGGAATATTTATACGACACATCCGCTGTGTTAGTCAGTATGGCTGTAAAGTGACAACCTTGGCTAACAGCCCCGTTAGCAGTTCTTCCAAGATAGATTACCAGGTACCCAGCACACAGCAACCTAAGTACCTCTCTGTCCCCCGAACATAAGACATGGTAGTTTATTTAATATGAGATTTCTGACAGTT
Organism: Haemaphysalis longicornis; assembly: GCF_048455015.1. NCBI lineage: Eukaryota > Metazoa > Arthropoda > Arachnida > Ixodida > Ixodidae > Haemaphysalis > Haemaphysalis longicornis. The sequence continues at coordinate 170,529,294 of NW_027526445.1, forward strand.
CTGCCTGAAGACAGAGCAGTCTATGTACGCCATTATAAGAAATAGTGCCAATAACAGACTTATGCGTTTTCTAGAACTGCAGTGAATTCACACAAGAATAACGCTCAGTAAGGGGTTACAATTCCCAGAATTTCTTACCCTAAATTCCCCCTAATAATCCCTACCCTGCTGAGCAAGCACTCATTTAGATTTTACCTTACTTTGAAATTCCGATGTTTGTAATCAAATTGCATTCGAACCCTGCTCAAGAAGCAAATTCAGAAGCTTGTTTGCTTCATGCAAATATTGAATGCAAAAATTCTTTTTCACTGCCCTGCCTGGGGCAGTTAATTTGCTTTTAATTAGGTAATTAGAGATGACAATTTGCTTGCCAAGATAACCCCCTTTCTCTCATTTTTTTCACTACTTATTTCCAGTTCGTTACACGGTGTGCAGGTAAATGTAGTAGACTTACTGGGTAAAAGTAATCCTCCGACAAATACTAGACTGCTGTTACTGCTTCTTAATCGAATGATTAAAGACAGGGGTCTGTGGCTTACCTTGTCGGTTTCCACTTCACAGACCACTTCGTCCTCTGCCACTGTGTCACCAACGGCTGAAGAAAGGAGCAAACACAAACACGCGCACAAAAAATGAAAATCTCGAAACATTCTCTGTTTCACTAAATACAAATATAATTCCAGCTACATTTTTTTCCCGCCATTCAGCTTTAATTTAACTGAGTCGCTCATTCATCAAAAAAGCATATATCTTCGTCACGTTACGTTTCACCGACTCCAGACACTTTTTATAAACCTCAAAACTGCTTCCTCATTTCAAACAGTTTACTCTGAAGGGTACAAGTGTTGAAGAGGTTTAACCCTTTCACTGTCGGGTGTTTCTGGCCGTGACGCATCCGCAGTGTCGGATTGGTTTTCGAAATACCAGGGAAGAAGCAGAGTGAGTTATTTGACTACGATAGCGTCCGGAATGTAACGTGTGTTGTCCAAAGGAAAGAGCGTGGGTGAGACATCGCCTTTCTTCCAGATATTTTAAGTTTGCCGAGCACGCTTCCGGGACAACGACCCCACCGTTTCAACATCAGAATCTGACGCTGTGGAACTCGCACCCCTTCCTCGGATGAGAAACTATCAGCATGCGAATCTAAGCTCATCTTGCATTCGGATTGGAATCAGAAGAACCATCGCTCCTGTCCGCAGTCTAAGGCCCTGCGCGGTCAAGCTATCCGAAAGTAACCATGCGCGTGGAGGGAGCACTTTCAGCAGCCCGCACAATGCGCAGAAATGATGCGTCGCGAAATCATGATGGCAGATAGAGATAAAAAGGGGACACAACATTGATAATGGTAGGCTGCTATTCATTGTAGGCTGCTATTCATGGGCTCCTACCATTGTCGCTGAAAAAGAAAGTGTATGACAGCTGCATCTTACCGGTAAGATCACCTACGGGGCAGAAACTTGGAGGCTCACTAAGAGGGTTGAACTTAAATTGAGGACGACTCAGTGAGCAATGGAACGGAAGATGATAGGTGTAACATTAAGGGACAAGAAGAGAGGGGAGTGGGTCAGGGAGCAAACGTGTGTTAAGGACATATTAGTAGAGATTAAAGGGACAGACAACCGATTTTTGTCGAGTATATGTTCTCTCGCTCATATGAAAGCCAGCGTTTTATATAGCCCAGTAACCACAAGCAATTTCTAAACAAATCGGTGGAAATAATTATAATTTGGCAGCAAACTTCCTGAAATCGGAAGGGTGGCGGTTCGTAGTGTCGAAACTTGGCACTACAATATGTGTCCCTGTCACGTGACCTGCAAACCTAGCAGCTAGTGTAACTGCTGAAACGTTTATTTACCTATTGAAAACCTTTAAACACAACTATTTATACAAGGTTAAATTGTATATGTATTTTTAAACATTATTTTGAAAATTCTAAAGACACGCCGCCCGCCGCCGGGGGGTTGCTCTCAGTGTGGCTAACTGAGCCACCATGCCCAGAACCAACGCCAGCGTTCAGTAAACAGACCCAGTGAAGGAGCTTTGACGATTCTCCCTGAGTCAGAGGCGTTTGTTCTGCCAAAATATTCGATTTCAGTTTCCAAATACGCCAACAACAGCCTTAAAAAAAAAAAAAAAAAAAAAAAAAAAAAAAAAAAAAAAAAAACCGCTCCCCGGGAGAATCGAACTTCCCACCTCCGCAACGTGAAGCCAGCTTCTAAAAACCTAGTATATCCCAACAGATGGCGCATTCGTGCACAACAGACCATTGCATTGAAAAAACTCATAAAGGAACAGGAAAGATTGCGATTCAAACTTTTTTTTTGCAGGGGACAAGTTTTTAAATATCGTTTTTCATTTCGCATACAGACAAAAGTATGTTGCCGAGCTACTCTATGTCATGGTTGCCAGCATCACTTTTGGGAGGGACACATACGGTTTGCAGATCTAAAAATTTCGATTTAAAAAGTTCTAGGGCGTTATCAGCAAAACCATTCCCCGTCAAGGTGCTTTAAGTGATGCCCTTTCATTTGGGATAGAGAATATATACTTGACAAAAATCGGTTGTCTGTCCCTTTAAGAAGAAAAAATGGGCGTGGGCAAGGAATGTCATGCGAGGCAAGATAACCGTTGGTCATTAAGGGTAACAGAGTGGATCCCTAGAGAAGGCAAGCGTGGCAGGGGGCAGCAGAAAGTCAGATGGGCAGATGAGATCAAGAAGTTTGCAGGGATAAATTTGTCGCAGTTGGCACAGGACCGGGGTAATTGGAGAATAATGGGAGAGGCCTTTGCCCTGCAGTGGGCGTAGATAGGCTGGTGTTGGTGATGATGATGATGATGATGATGACGACATTGATGCAACTGGTTTGCTGCTGACAGCGGCAAGTGAGAGCGTGGCGAGCAAACGAAAACCGCGATTGAGTCATGCCTTGGTCTATTGGAGAGGCAACGGTGCGCTGGGCTAACCTGGTGCGCCATAGCAGACGCAAGAACCGAATAAGAAACAACAACATAGAAACCCGTTGCAGATGGCACAACAACCTTTGCACCCGTGAACGCCCCCGTGCCGCATGGTCACTCATCCTGACAGAGTACAGTGCGCGGAACAACAGAGTCCCCCGGCAACACAGGGTGGGCACGGTCGCTCCGTACTCTTCAATATGCCGGTGCAAAGAGCTCGCAAGTGAAAATACGAGCTACTAGAACAATTCGACCGATGGCACAAATTTTTGAACGACAATGGAAAACGTACCGGTACATCAGTGACACGGCGAAGCGGAAATGCGAAAACAGACCGCTATGTCAGTGACAGCGAAAGGGTTGAAGGTACCAATTTGTCCCCAGGTGATATAAGAAAACCTTGTCAATAACTGAGCTTGCATTTATGGCCAGCTGAAGATTAGGGATGACCAAGCGATGAGAACAAATCCGCTCGGAGTTGAAAACGAAACGCGCCAATAGATGCTTCTTGACGTTACTGTCCCCACTTATCTGTAAGAACTTTAACTTGCAGTTTATTATTCTCTTCCAAGTCGCTATTGTAGCCCTGCTTGCAGGAATGCGCTAGAATCATGCCCAGCAAGCTTTTTCAGGTAGCCGCCGCCCGACGAAAAATGTTCTGCACTACGAGCCTCCTGCATTGCAGTAGAGCCAACCTAACATTTTTAAAAAGAAGCAATGCAAAACCTGTTGGAGAAGTCAGAACAGTAACAAGAAACACCAGACCTCCAGAAATACCTACATAAGGAAACGAAACTGGGCGGAGAACAGTTGGCGACGTGGAAGGCCGATTTGAAGCGCTGTCCTTGTCTGAACTGATATCCGGCAACTCGGTGTTATATTTCAACTTTCAGTTGGAGTTCTTATCGCAAAAATAAGGCATGCATGCTTTTTTCAAGGAACAGTGTGCCATGGCAAATAGGCCTGAAGTTGGGTAACTGCGTAGTAGCGCCCAATATGAATTTCACGTTGCAAAACAGGAACCAAAACTGCTAGAAACTGACTGGAAATGTCAGGTTCGCATGATTGATTGTAGGGTTTAACCCGCCGACGCAATGCAGGCGATGAGGCGCGCCGTAGTGAAGGGCTCTCCGGGTTAATTTTTACCACCTGGGGATCTTTAACGTGCGCCGAAATCTTGTACACAGAGGTGTTTTTGCTTTTCCCCTCCATCAGAAAAGTGGCCGCCGTGGCCGGGAATCGAACCCGCATCTCAGCAGCGCAACGCCTTAGCCACTGAGCTACCGCGGCGGGTTGCCAGGTCCACTTGTTAGACATGCTAGGGACCTTCAGAAACAAGCTTTGGCCGAATAAAGCTACCTGTTGCCCGAACCAAAGCTCGCTATTGAAGAGATGGTGTCATCTTAAAGGAGCCTCGAAGACAAAATACAAGTTTGTTTTATTCGAAATATTTTGTGTTTTCTAGTGTCCCCAGCGCTTGCGCGGCAGCAAATGATGCCGAAGTTTACGTTAGAAGTGGTGTCAGTATGATTCCAATGAGGCAATCTTTTGAATGAACCAAACTTGTGTTTTGTCTTCATGGCTCCTTTAAAGCAATTATCACCTCTCAATGCTGTCAGATTTCAAAGCTGATAGCATAATTTGGTATCTAACTTGCTGGGAGCCTTCTGATCAAGAAAATTTGGTGGTTATGGAGCACAACCACGAGCAGCATACCTTTTTGTCAAGCGCACCAGCCACGCCCCCTTTCGCAACAACACACACACACCTCAGCGCATAAAAAAGGCAGTCAAAATATCAATGTCGCCGGAGCGGGAAACATTAAACTTATTGTAAAAGTGCAGTGCCTACATTAACCACTAGGGTGCGTTAGGCACACGAAAAATGACTACAACATGTTGAAATCACAAATGTAAAGCATCAATCACCAGTGATCAATTTCAATAGGGGTGGCAATGAAAGAGTTAAGCACAAGCTTGTGACGTGGCACTAACCCATGCCACCCTGCAGTCCCATTTTTTAGTTCCATTACCTCCGTCGCCTCCACCCCAACTTTCCCAAGTTCCAACCCTGGTCGACCGACCGACCAACTGACAAATCGAAGGAAAGACAGATAGAGAGGGATGCAAGACAGACCTTTGCTCCAGCGGATGTCTCCCTCGCTGAGCGACTCGGCAAGCTGAGGACACTTGACGGTCCGCACTTCGCCAGCCCCCGAGGACGCTGCGGCGGGCGGTGCAGACGCGGGCGGCGCTGGCGCCGATGGCTGCGGAGCAGACGCAGCCGGCACTCCGCCACCTCCACCTTCAAGAGACAGGAGGGGTAAGAAAGGAAGAGATGAAATTGAAGCAGTTCCACTCAACATGAACGCTGTCGAGTGTGGAGGAGCGACTAGCTGGAGGGACTGCGGCACTCTCTCTTGACTAGTTTCACTATCAGCCTGGCATTGATACCGAAAGCAGTCAAGATAGGCTGCCACAGCTCCTGAAAGGGCCTATACGCCTCCAGCATCGCAATGGCTGTGCTGCCTGCTTTCCTTTTCTTTTCTTTACTTCTCTTCTCTTTGCTTCTATGTTTTGCTTCTTTTTTGCTTCCTGTTGCCTTTCCGTGCAGTAAACAACTTGTTATGGTGATATCCATCAGCACATAGTACGTTTAGGGCAAAAAACAGCCGCGTCCTGGTAGAGTGCTCGAACGCAAATAAGAACTAGCCGAGGACACGGTACTGCGTGCTTCTTCGCCACCACTGTTACCTCCGAACACGTCAGGCACAAGTGAATTCTATTGTCACCTCGTTTAGACCTCATACTGGCACAGTGAGGGGTTGGTTTTGTCTTGCAGCGCGAACAACAAACGCGGCTTGATTTAGAATATATACGTTGTAGAAAAATCTGTCTCGGGATTGGGATTATCCCAATACCTCAGCGAAAGAACCAGCGAAAAAGGACGCAGGACATGAGAAGGAGCACAAACGCACTGCACAAACACGCCAGCGGTGCGTTTATGCTCCTCCTCCTCAGATCCTGCGTCCTTTTTCGCTGGTTCTTTCGCTCACTATAAACCAACTTGCCAAGCATTTTCCACTCTCGAACCGATTTCTGACAACCACTTGTGCCTTTTAAGAGAATATTTTCCAATGCAAAATGTTAAGCATAGTGCAAGGCTCATGCGTTGTTAAATATGTGCACAATCCCGCCTTATAGCAAGAACCAAGGAGAGTTAGTGAAACCACGGAATAGTAAATGGTCTGCGATTCGGGAAGAAACAATAGCTCGTACGGGAATGAAAAAACCCCAGTGCAGCTTAGGAAATGCTACAGATGTTTGTCTGAACTTAAGGTAGAACTCACCAGACCCAACTAGATGTGAAATGCTCTAGTTTTTTGTAGGACGAGGGGGGGGGCTTAACTATCTTTGTGCCCAAATGAGGAACAAAATAAGGAACTAATGCCTTAGCCACACACACACAAGCTGCACGTTCCATTTCCTTTTGTTCTTCAACTTCAACAAACAGCTGATCCCTCGGCAGACACATTTTTTGAACTACAGGGCAGGCAGTTCACAAACGATAAAAGGTGTCATTGGAAGAGTGTGGTATCTGATAAGGCCATCTGATTTCAATTTGTGCTGGTTTCTGCAGGCTCCTTGCATCATATGGTGATGTTTAGTGGTGGACGCAGCTTGCTCCATGAGCCCGTGCACTTGCACACTGGTACGGTTTACATTCTACATACCATTTTGGGCAACTGTTTGGTTATATTTTGGTACCATTTCCATCCTGCTGGCACACTTTCCTCTGTTGGCTTCACAGGCATATGCAAGGGCTCCTTATTTTTAATAATGTGGCCTTGATGGCATTACATTTCTCCTTTGCGTGCCACAAACCCTTAGCATCTGCCGACCCAAAAGTAGGAAGGCGTCTTGCCACGATATGAGAGTCGGCTATGCTTCGGTGCAGTGTCTTTCAATGGCAAACGGTTAGTGCTTCAGGTGCGTTTATTAGTGTCTTAATGGTCAAAGGGTACTACATATAGCTTATCTTAAGGTGCACACTGTAGAATGTAAATTGCAAAAGCTTTTTGAGACCTTTAAAACCCACCATAGCAGAACTGGGGGGGAAAGGGGGGGGGAGTGCCCAAAAATGTTAACAATTTCATTATGAAATAGCACTTAATCCTGAAACTAATGAAATAGCTCTTATTCCAGAAACTAAAGACACATTGGTCATGAATCAGATTACAGTAGCTGACAGATTTTTCGGCCCTGGAGGGGAACGAGAAATAATCCGAATAAAAGAGCAGTCCGAAAAATCCGTGAGCCATTACTTCCTTATTGGACAACTGGCGGTTCCTCGGGAAAGTCCGAAATATCCAGCAAGTCCGAATTTTCGGAGTCTGAAAGAACGGTTGGCTACTGTAGTAATAAAACAGGGTATAGTTTGTTACAAGATGTGTTCACTAGAACGAGACTCCCCTGTGGCTTCACAAAGTGTCCTCCAAGAAATCTGGAGGGGGTTTCGCCGATACCTGCCTCCCGCATAAAAGCCTCAACAAAGGTAGTAAAACCTACCAGTACATACAAAGTAACACTACAGTCGTCCCGTCAAACTCCTACCTCCCAACCCAAGCACTAAAAGACAACTTGCCTGCCCCGACTTTGAGCCTCATGATGTCCTTGCCAGGTTGGATCGTCGCTCCATCTTCGACGAGGAGTTCGGCCACTACGCCAGCGGCCGGCGCGTGGATCGGCACGGATGTCTGCAAGGTGCGATGCAGCTGTCTCACAGCAATGACAGGGTTCCCACTGCAGCCAGCCTTGTCTTAAAATGGCTTTACTGTAGTGTTCGAAGCATTTGAAGCAAGTGCGTGTGTGTGTGCGCGCATGCTGTTTACCCCTTTCTTAATGTGAGATGAGGAAATGACCTGCACTAGAACCATGGGTTGGACAATCTCATTGAAGAAAAAATGTGCACAAGGTGGAACTCAAACGCAACGCTTTACCTTGTCTGTTTCAACCTCGCAGATGACTTCATCTTCCGCCACGCTGTCCCCAACAGCTGAAAGACAACAAAACAACGACGTTAACCATAATGTACACCATACATGAGATAGGAGTGACAGCACAGTTTGGAGTCAAAGTGAACCAATAGGGAAAAAAGTAAAGCCGTTCCACTCAACGTGAAAGCTGTCAGAAGCGCAGAGCAGTGATTCGCCATAATGGGCTGTAGCACCGCTATCCGCTCACTGCTGCCACCTAATGCAATTCAAATTTCCCGCCTTTGCAGTGCTCGCGTGCCCCCTGCCTGAAACTGCGCCAGAGGGAGTTCTGTTCTCTTTGTGCTTCCTTCTCCTTCCGCATGTGCCGGCGTTGCACTGCCACTTTTTTTTGCTTACTATTATCAAAACCAAACCCAACGAGCGTTCCTCACTAAATGAACGCAGGCGTTGCCGGATAACTACGTATATTTTGCCTCAAATGCTCAACAACGGGGAGATGTATAACAAGCGCCAGCGGTTCACAAGTTTCAAATGCTTGCGGCTATATAAACCGCCTGGCTTTCGAAGACTCTGGGTCACGCCGCGACGACAGCCACCATGACAGAACGTTGTGTGGCTCTACTTGGGTCCAGCGAGCGAACTACGATAACAAGGTGAGCCCATAAAGTGCTCCACACTTAAAACGACAAAGTGCAAGGATGCAACTGCCAATGCCACAGGTTTCCCCATTAGGGGAACTTCTAGGGAAACTCTTCCCTAGGAGTCTCTCAACAGCTCCGGCAAGAGTCCCCCACCTTTGTTCCACCTGATGTCGCCTTCGCTCAGGGATTCGGCCAGTTGCGGGCACTTGATGACCCGCATCTCGTCGGCTGAAACAGGCAAACACAAGGTTTGTTACACAGGAACGTTAAGACATACAATGCCACACTGCATCACTGAGAGACGAGTGTGGGCATCGTTGGCATCCTACTCACAGAGGGCTGACGTCGTCGAAATATGTCGTAGGTAGTGCGCACTCCAGCATCTCGTATTTGGTAGACATCTGGAACAAATGCCGCAGGACACGTTTCACACAGTGAGTAACAGAAGAAAGAAACGGATGTGTGAACATCCAGCAAGCTTTCATGAAACAGCACACTGCCAATTTGAGCAAAAAGGCTAAAACTGTGTTCTCATTCAATTTTGGGCCTCCCCGAAAAAGCAGTCACGATGATTAATGAAAACTATGCTTTGTCCATTATGTGTTCAGTCGTGAAACAGAATCAAGACACTGAAAAAAAAAAAAAAAATTGCACACATGTGTATGAACCCACTAAAACGAACATTTTCACTGTAGCCAATACCAAATTGTGCAACAACAGCAGTAAAAACAAGCAGCGTTTCTAAATACACTTTTCTTGCGAACAGATCTGTGATGCTACCAAAAAAAAACCTTGTTGTGAACAAGCTGCATAAAATTTACAAGAGTTTAGAAACAACCTTAAGCTTTGCTTACAAATCCCAAACCTGAGCCTGATAAAGTAGCAATACGATAATGTCCAGAAGTCCCTTAAGTAAAAAGGGCCATACATTTTAAACGGGGCACAATCTACGGTACCAATTCAGCATGCAGCCAGTGAAAATCAAACTTGCTACCATTAAAAAAAAAAAAGAATGTTAGAAGAACCCCCACCCACACACACACACACACAGCACAGACAAAAACGGGAAAAATTCACGGCGAAATTCTCACCCAGATTGTCTTTGGAACAGAAAGCATGTTCGGAAGACTAACAGGCCTACTGAAACAGGGCTCATTAACTAACAATTAACCCACACCTCACATGCCTCCTAGGTACCTATATCATGAGATAAGTACAACTGAAGCTCTATTTCATTGTTTCTCAACAACCGTACACTGACTTCTATTTTGCTCATGCTTTCCCATTGCTTCCCAATAGTACTCTTTCTCTCCAATGCGATCCTTCAAAGTACAGAAAATTAAAAAACAAAACAAAAAGAGGTGGACTTTAAATTCAGAGGAAGGCTCGAAAATCTGTACAATAGTTGGATAAATTTCACAGGTGAACTATGCATGTAAGATGATAATGCCAGGAGAGATGAAGATTTCTTGCACTCCACCTCCATTTTTCTTATTTTCCCTTTGCTGCTGTAAAGGGTGTTCCACCCAATGCACTCGCGTCGTGTGGCAAAGCCTACTCCTTGGGCAAAGTATAGAATGGGCAGATGCGTGTGCTACGCCCTAGATGTACATTTATTTTAACCCCGCATCAAGTTTCCAAAAACAGCACCACAGCCACACAAATATCGGTTCTGCAGGTAGGTTTTCTAGGATAAGGGGGACATTATAGAAAACGTAACTTTCGGGTTATCAGTTACCCAAAACTCGTAAACTAACTTCTCAATTACTCATTTTAGCATAAATAACATTAGGAAAAGGGAGGCCCCTCCCACTGCAAAAATATTCTGAACCTGGCTCGGGGTTAAAGATATGCACATCAAAGTTAAACTGGACTCCCTAGGGATCTTTAACATGTGCCAAAATTGTGACACACAGGCATTTTTGCTCTTCGCCTTCACCTGACGCCTGAGAGTTCGACCACACTAACATTCCAGATCAAGATCACACTGCCTGCCTTTGATAAGCTGTAAAACTGCTTCTATAACCAAAAACCAGATTAGAACATTTTTTAAACTCGTACGTAGTCTTGGTCAATATACTTGCCTCAATTTTTCGAAAATAAACATGCACTTATAAACTAGAAATAAAAGGCCTACTCCTAAATCTTTGTACTAATTAACCATTTGGAAGTTATGTATTGTATTGCGAGTAATGTCTGCTTAGCCTTAAAAATCTCCCAGCAAAAATTTATTGTGGTAAACTTCTGTGGCAGTGTTAGGTTGGGAGTTAAACCCTGATTTAACGTGCATAAAATAAAGCCCCCTGTATAGTATTGTACCGAAAGGATCATGACTCAAAGATGAGCTTCCATTGACAACGGGATTTGATGCTTTGTTGAGGGAGTATCAGGGAATTACTCCCAGTCGTACAGCTTTAGATGTGCTTGTATGAGATGTTCTTCCACACGGCACTTTACAATGAGTCTTCTTTTTCGCCACAAGTGCTTTCTTAGAACCTGCTTTTAATTTGCATTCTGCCAGTCTCCAGTGAAGGCACGTGCACTGGAGTTCTGTATGAGCGTAACACCTCCGCCAATTCCTCTCACGAAAGTTCCCACTCAAGGCTGGCGATGCAAGCTTGGTTGTATTGCCAGCAATACAGCAGCTCACACAAGCAATACAATCGCACAACTCTGACCATAGAAAAATAATGCTGTCCATCCCTCTTGTCAACAAGGATGACACCAATGGTTGTCTCTGGATAAAAATGAAACCAGCTTTTAATCCAAACACAGTGTACCTTATAGTTGCTCCTGTGTAAAAATCCATGTTCAATGAAGGGCAACGATAGTAACGATACTAAAAACACTGTGCTTTACCCCATCCCCAGAGACGTGAATGAGGCAATTTTCAAGCTGTAGCAGCTGTGTCAGGGTTCAAAACGTCCAAGTTGCCCGAAAGACAGTGCAAGGCAGTGCAAGGCAGTGCAATACTCACTGTGCCGTGTGCCTGTGCACATGACGCCGTGGGGCTCTTGCACCTGTGAAGAAGAAAAAAAAAAAAAAATGTTTCAACACATGGCTGCATACAACATGATGATGATGATAGTTGGTGTTTAATGGCGCAAGGCCGACGAGGGCAAGGCCGACGAGGACAACAGCTGATGCAATTACAATTACCGTAATTACCTAATTTTAACGCGCACCTTTTTTCCGGAAAAATAGGCCGAAAAATCGCATGCGCGTTAGAATCGGATACGAAACCGAAACTGCCGAAACAGTGGAAATTTCGTCCCACCCATCACCATCGCCATCTCAAGATGGCGCCAAAGCCTTTAGACACAATTTTTCGAACGCAGGAAGCATAGGCGCCTAGGCTTTTCTATCGGCGTTCACACACATCGTCAAGTTGTTCCACTTGCGCGCTTGATAACAGCAATGGCCGCAGCGGCTCTCACGCGTTCAAAACGAGCGGTCGGCTGAAGCGTGCGCCTCTGGAGAAGCTCGCGGGATGGGTGTGCGAGGCGTGGGCCACGATCCCATCGACCATGGTTGAACGTTTGTTCAGAAGTGTGGCATCGCGAACGCTCCTGACGGCACTGAGGACGAGATAATGTAGTCAGCGGAAAGCGACGAGGAGTGAGATGAGTGAGATTACTTCAGGAAATAAATCACCCATTTCTCTCGCATTTGTTTGTCTGGGTCCCAAAGTTCCGTGCGCGTTACAATTGAAGGTGCAAGTTTTTTTGTTTTTTTTTGCCAGGAAAATCGGGTGCGCGTTAGAATCGGGTAAGTATGGTATGCACAGCGCCTGAGCAGACAAATGAGTTGTTCACATTGTAAGTGATCAGAGCATTGCCCTGAAATGGTTGCACTCCCCTTCAACAACAAAATACAAGAAGAGAAAAAGCGGTACAGTAAAACCTCAATATTATGAAGCCAGAGGCTGTACAGCTGTTCTGTTGCGGCCACACTTCTATGCGACAAATCTGTATGGTTTAACAACTGGAAGATAGCGTCCCCGACCAATGCCATTCCAACAACAAAAGGACCCAATGTAGTAATTGTTACGTTACATCGCTAACATTAACTGTGGCTGAATGTAAGAGTACAAAACACACACAGAAAGAAAGGGCCTTGGCAGTACAGAAATATTTCTGGGGGGTGACGGTGACTCAGTAGCAAAATGCGATTGGAGGGGACGGTCCCAAGAAGTTTTCAGTGCAAGCCACGTGCCAACGTACTCGTTAACCCTGGAAGCCACAGAGCTGCGATGCAGTTGGAAGAGAAGATGCATCACTGCACCCCCCGTTGAAGAAGACTGGAGGAAAGCGTCAAACGATGATGGATGTGCAGAAGCTGATGCCAAGCAAGATAAAGGAATAAGAAAAAAAAAAAAAAAATCTGACGTATACAGCTGGGAGGATTGACATGCCATTTTGCTTAAAGGTGGGAAAGGGGAGACTCATTAGCCAACGAAAAGGGGAGCTCATTAACCCGCCCTAAACCACATCTCATATCTACCGGGCAACTAGGGTAACTATACATGATTGGAAACTACACTACGTATTTCATTTACCTTACCTATGCTTTCTTAATGCCTCCCGATACCCACTCTCTTCAATGTGGTCGTCTATCATTACAGGAGAAGATAAGAGATCGACTTGACTCGGAGGAAGACTCAAAAAAGCTGTTCTCCAAAGGGCAAGTTTCACAGGTTATTGCATCAGCGTTGGGGGGAACATTTCTGACAGAAATGAAACTGGGATTCAGAGTGGTACACACTGCATTTTTTTTTTGCCTCCCCCGTGTTAGTATGCGCATGTGGGTGTCGATATGCAGGGGTGAAGGTTCAGTTGGTTGCATCAACCCTGTGTGGCTTCTACAGTTAATGAGCACGTCGGAGGGTGCCTTGAAATGCAGAAGGTTCAGAACTTCCCCCCTTTGATGGCAGTGATTACTGGATTGCGCTATCCCCCCCACTTCAGAAATATTGCTCTTCTCTATGAACCTTTCACATTATATATACGAAAACTGACTTTCTATTTGCGAACTCTAATATTTTGCGAATTCAACTAAGAGTACAGAGCCGGAAATTTTTGCGGGTGCTCAACTTTGTGAGACTAACTAAGGCCGCGAGAAATGAAAAGTGCCCCAGAAATCTAGGAGTCTTTTTTTTTTTAAGGCCGTCCAGCACACCAGTAACAAATTTCCCTTGAACGCCTGTCTCAGCGTCTACAGGGCGCACTGGCCGCGAAAGAAGAATAAAAGTTACAGCTTTTGTTACATTCCGCAAGCGCCCAGTGTGCAACTGCTGGCACTTTGGGGAGGATTGACGTAATTGTTCGAGGTGTTACCGCCAGACCCGTGATAACCTGGTGATAAGAATGGCACGAGTCTTTTGGCTCTTATCTCCGCAATCACTACCCACGGCAACGGCAGCCGAGCCACTCTGCAAAGACTGCATGCTCTCAGGCAGGCTCCTTCTCTGCTTACGCTTCATACATATAACAAGTTACGCTTCATACATAAAATTAAGCACACAACTTCTGCGCACATTCATGTCATCTTTGCAGTTTTCCCATGGCTGCGACTGCTTTGCCTAAGTTCTGCTACGAGCTTCTCATTGTTACACAATACCTCACTTCTGAACAATGCTTCTTTATGCTCAACCCAGAGACCTGTGACAATGTCTTGGCATAAGGCAGAGTCAACTGTAATATATATATATATATAATGTGCAAATAATAGACAAGCATATGCTTTCCAACAGTCATAACGAAAGCTTGCACTGGGCTCTTATAATTTTTAATAACATTTGAAAGTACAGAGTTTTTGCATGCCCATAAAACAAAAGTGCACCTCAAACCAGAACTAAAACAGTTTAATTGCACTTGACTACACTTTTCTTAGACGTTTTCACCAGACTTTCAAACAATAGCTCTAGTTTTGCAGTTATGTGGTAACAGGTTATGTTGGAGACTAATGTGGCAACGTAGGTCATACATATGGACTTGCAACATTTTTTTTCAAAACAGCATTGGCTCGACGTTTAAGTTGGAATCATAAGCAGCACTGCCAAGGAGTGTCTTTTGGTACAAGCCAAGAACCACGCACATTAAAAGGCATGTTGTAGCGGCGATCCTGCATTTATTTCAACTGTGGTAAGTTTAAATAACATCTCGACCAGACAGGTTTTTTTTTGCATTTAGCCAATATCAAAATGCACCCACCAGCTTCAAGTCAAGCCTGTCAGATTATTCTCAGTCTCCAGGTGTGTGACCAGGTTTCATTATTTCAGTGATAATCATCAGAAACATATCAGTCTATCTTACAGAAAAAAACAAACAAACAATACAAGCACTGAACAAACCATTACAAAAAAGATAGGCTGAACAGATGCTTCTCTGAGTGAATTCCGCTCCGGATTTCAGCATTAAACATGCCGTGATGCGCACTGACAGGCTACAACACGTTGACAGTTGGTTATACCTATTTAACGCATTTTTCAAACTGCACTACCTTCCTTTTGACAATTCAGCGTCGAGTAAGTCTTACTAAAGGAGAACCACGAAGTGAGCAGTAATCCCGCAGTGAAAACGAAGAAACAGCCCAGCTTTCTATATATGTCCATAAGCGAGGGCTTTTATTTGCTCAGTACATTAACTAACATGAGAAGTTTTAGAGAAAGAGCCAAAGCACTCCCACAATCATCCCTGACGAAATAAACTTCACGTCTTCTCCACCAATGGAACCTTGTTTGCCTCAAGATAAAACGGCTCCGCGAAAGCTACCCGTTTATAAACTTGTGAATAGAATTTTGCAGTAGCCTCACCTGTGACTGATGTCAGATGTCGCAACTGATGAATCTGCCAAAAGAAGAAAAGAAGAAATCGCACTTTGAGCATAAAACAAAACACAAAAACGACTGACCCGGTTCAGCCCCGTGATTGTGCTATGTTTATGCAGTAAGATAGCTGCAAAGAAATACGCTGCATTTAGGACCTCTGCCACGTGTTCGCCGCGAGTTCGGTAGATGTTCAGCAGTGTGAGCACCATTTTCGTCTGTGTAACAAGTTTCTGCACTCTTCGCAGCATAGGCACACATCGCAAGTTATACTGACCGTAACGCCTTCAAGATCGTCCGGGAAAATGGTACATTTTACTTTTGCAAAACAAAACACAAACACCAATGCACTCTCTTTAAATTCAGGTGTGTTGCTTACAACTTTCTTGTTCACCACTCAGACGTCTCAGTTTGCTAAGAAGTCTGCATATAAGAAAAATGAATTAAAAGAATTTTCGCATTCAATAAAAAAAAATGCAGCACAAGAGACACATCGTATATTAGCCACCAGACTGCACCTAAACCGTTTCATACAGTGGCTTCTCACACAACTACCTTGGATAATCTTGGTACGACAGATCAATACGCAGTTTCTATCTGCTCCTACACACCAGAGCATCCTGTACTGTATACATCCTGTTTCCGGGCTTCTTTTTCTACTGTATTCAATAAATTCATGCATGGGAATGCGTCTGTATCCAAACAAACTTCAGAGAGTGGCATGTAACATCAAGGCTGCCTGACAAAAAGTAAATTTTTGTCTGAGACAGGCAGCAAAAGGAACTTTTGGTCACCTTCAGAGGAACACGCACACAGTATGTTCTTTTTGACTGTTCCTCGTTCAACGTTCAGACTGACCTTACTTGTGATCACAAACCAACTTGTCCGATTCTAAAATTATGTCGACACAAATAAACATTCCGAGCGAAAGAGGGTAACCAACTAGTCGTCGTCAGACAATTGGAAGGATTCTAGAATGTCTTCCTGCAACAGACACTGTATTAAAGGGGCCAAGAAGACAAAATACAAGTTTGGTTCCTTAAAAAGACTGATTTGTCCCTGCAACAATGATTCCACTTTCACTGCACGCTTCAAACAAATAATAGAGACACTAAGGAAGACGAATAAAGTAGTAGTGACTCCCCAGTCCCTTCTCTACAACGTCGACCTAAGCCACAGCCAAAACACCGCTGGGTGATTGTAGTAGGGTCTTTTGATCCATTTGATCTCATCACTTAAATGCTAATGTGTAGTTCAAACACTGATAATTAAATTTTGATAACTATTTTTTACGTGTTGGTTCCTATTGCATCCCCCCTGCCTATAGACCTTTTTATTTTCTTCATCCTGGGAGCTTCCATTTCGCCAGTGGGCTGTACTAGCGGTTGTACAATTGGCGTAGTCGACAGGAAGATGAAACTGCGCATGCGCAACACAGCCCAGAACATGCTCTGATCTTATCAAAGATTAACAGGTGAAAAGGTTTATATAATTACATCACTGTAGTGCGAAATTTAAAGATTTTCACTACTTCTTGCATTTCTTTTTTTTTTCCCCGTTTAAAAAACATCTTTAGTTGCTGGAATGGGGCTGAGTGAGGTACTGAAGCCTTGCTCTTTCAAAGTGAACAAAGTTGCATTTTGTTGCCACGGCACCTTTAAAAACTTCGAAATTAGCAACCAAAGTTCCGATTAACGTGGTTCTATCCCCTGCTACTGTTGCAGCACTGTCAAGCTGATGTGGTCTACACTGCCTTGCATCAAGAAATTCAGAACTGTAATGGAAAGTACAATACACCCGGCATTCTTTTCTTCGGGCATGAATGCGATACCTTCTCGTTTGACACTGCATTTTTCCAAAAACTTTTGTTTATCAAGACACTCCAGCATTCTCAAAAGCCTGTAATCTCCCTTTCAGATTTAGGTTTTGAAAAAAAGCATTAACACATCCTCTGCCGAACATGCAAGGAACACTGTGCTTAGCTGCACTAGTAGCACTTCCGAATCTGCCAGACAAGAGACTTTCGTTTCACTCAACCCCCCCCCCAAGTTTTCTTTTTCTAATTTATTTCCCGTTATTCTTTCGCAGCTCAAGTGAGCAATGAACAGAGCACAACTCTACTGAATGTCTTCCCCCAGGAAATGCTACCTATTTTGCGTAAAAAAGTACCAAGCACATTTTACATCACATAAAGCCACTTGTGAGTAGTGGAGAAATGGTTATGTGGAAGGCTTTCAACTGATCTAAACCAACTAAGACGGACTCAGCATGAGCGCATCAGTGGGTTGGTCTCCTGCCTGCCAAGGCGAATGCACCGCTACCAGGAATAAAATTGGTATTTAACGCACTAAAGACACACTTGGGCTATTTAACATTTCACTGCGTGGGGTTGACTGAGACCATCTGCAAGGCTCTTTACCTTCACTTGTAGCCACTGGCTGCATTTCAAGTGAATGTCGATTTTTTCTTTACAAGGTCCCGTGATGTGGGCCGAAGCCCATACATCTGGCCGTTTACGTTTTTCACCCCTACTTGAAGAACGACCCCCTAGGGCCGGTATCCCAATCGTGACCCCATGTTCAGCTGTGCGATGGCTTAGGCACTGAACCAGTGGAAGGTCGCCACTGAGAAATGACCTTGCGACCTTACTCTTAGAGGCAAAGTGCCTCCATATCCATGCCAGCTTTGCTGCAGTGTAATCAACTTTTGGATACGTAATCAGCGTAAACACACAATCACTCTGTTTCTGTTTCATTTGAACTGACTATATGCTTGGGCTTGCCTCACAAGTAAAACACGATTTGGTAGCAGAGTTTCGTAATCACTAGGCACCCAAAGTTGACGACACGTGCACTGAAATCTCAGCATGCGAGATTCCTTCGTTTTTAACTTTTCCAGTATGTGGCCTTCATTACAAAAACTGACACCTCAGCTCTATCAAGATGCCAGCGAGATGTTTGGGCATTTTTCTACACTGATACTGGATGGGCTGGTGTCCGTGAAATATTCGATGAATGAAAAAATTAATGTGAAAATAGATCGGTTGAGGTTATCGGCTGCGAAGTGTCCTTTGAAAACGCAGGGCTACTCCGCAAAAACGTGCGGCGCAACTGTAAGTCACTTTCACGGTAGCTCAATAGAGAAAAAAAATAGCTGCGGTTTTGTCACGTAACCGCAAACTTTTTAATGAAAGTATTCAGAAAAAGACGCCGTGAACAAGTTACAATAGTAATACCGTTTTTCTTTCGAATTTTTTCCCAGAGCTTGTGATTTGGAAAGTCCTGTGCAATTTGAAAACATTACTCCAGCGGTAGCAGTCGCTTTACGCATCGCCACAGGAAGGCGTATAAGAAACAAACCAGGATAAATTGACCACCTTCGGAAAGTTTTTTTTTCGAAAGACAGCGAATTAACGGTGGTCGCTCCATGTCAACAACAGACGACGTATTGATCCGGACTCCCAAAGGGTAAAAAGACGGCAGGATCACGGACAGGTAAGCGGAAGTTTTCTTCATATTGTGGGAGAAGTAAGACTTAGTTAACAGCCGAAATTACACTCAATACAACGTTAACGTTTGTGTTTTTAGCCTTGTACTAGAGCGTCGATCACCAAAGAGAAAGTTACCAGCAAGGACGTTTCTTCGCAAGGTCTCCTACTTCGTTGGGCGCTAAGACGCCCTAGTCACGGTCAAAAGGAGAGGAAAATCTTGCGCACAAAGCGTGTTACTTTAACGTACCACTAGGCAGTTCCGACTGGTAAAGCTCCATCACGAGCGAATTCGGGGCGCAAAGGTGTGTTCGTAAGGTCATTGCTCAAGGGGGAACATATGCCGCAACTGCCGACATCGGGAAAGTTTTCGGTTTCATAACGCGCGCGCAAACGAACGGTACCGGGGACATGTTTACATCGCTTACCTTTAATGCGTCGTGGCTTTCATTAACGGCTTTTAACTGGAAAATAGCACGGGGAGGACCCCGTTTCAGAAATGCAAAGAACGCCGCCATGTTGCTAAAGGACTCAGTTTGCGAGCAGCCGCACAGTCGTATACCCGGATATTTAAGTGGGCGATTGGACCAATGAACCGTTAAAAACTTGTGAATAATGCCGTTTATTTGATACAAGTTTTAACATTTCAACTTTTGCGGGTAAAAATTATTATAAGAATCTAGTTTCTAACCAATGTCGTCTGCTTTACGCACTTTTTCCCTTTCCCATCTTTCCTCCATGCTTTCCTGCAAGGTTTTGTTATGAGCATTGGTCGAAGTCGGATGTGAAAAGTTGTTTTTTTTTCAGTAAATGGTTGTCAGGTGTAGAGAAAGCACCTCTCTCGATATCTGGGCTGCAGAAATCCCAAACAGTTGCAAAGCTGTTCTTTCTTGACGGAGGTTCAGTGGTTCCGATGCAGTAAAAAAGAAGTTATTCATTCGCTCGGTTGATGGATGACACGTGCTAGATTTTAATGACGTGCGTCCTCTGCGTTGAAATTTTTGGTGTTTGAGTCATCTCGATCAAAAGTCGGCTTCACTTGATTATTTTATCAAGCATTCTAAGACCTTCAGTGAACGTGGTTTCATTGCAGCTGTTCTGGTGGCTTCAAGCCACCAGAACAGCGAGAACAATATAGTAGAAATTGATGTCTACAGTCTCGAGATTTGTGGCTAGTGATGCTACTGAACTGGCAACTGGTGCAGGTGACAGCAGAACCATTTCCATTTTTATATTAATGTTAGGCTACGATCAATTAAACCTCACTAAACAACTTATTCTTATGTCAAGGCGCATGTATAGCAGGAAGTTGATGTTTGTTGACATAAGTGGGCCTATGCATCCATTAAAGCAGAGAACACACATAACCGAATGTAGTATTAACTCTATGTAACCGACGTTAGCCTACGCCTCCAACGGGCACTTAAAATCAAATGCGTCATTGCATTGAGTGCCTCCCATAATGCCAAAGAGCTTATTTTTTTTCAGGGAAAGCCTTGTGCTTTCTGTGTGCATATGCTATAATTTTATCAAAAGTTCTGCAGGAAACTTTGACGGATCACAATCACCAACCCACAGGATGATTCGGAACAGACTATGGGACGGGGCGGTTGTTGCATGGCACCACCGTCGCTGCAGCCAACAGCGCCGCCCGTGGCGAACCGCTCGCCAGTGGAATGCCGGTGGCGGTCAGCGCAGTGTTGTTGTGCATGGCTTTCTGTCGTTCTGCTGCAGTGCGGCTTGTAAAAGCGTAAACTACAATGACTTTTTTTCAGATCGGTAAATCTTGAGCGTGGAGGTGACCTTTACAGGCATGCCATGTGTGTGATTTATGCCCACACTCAGTAATTACAGATAGCAGATGACGCTTAATGCGCTGAGCCATTCCTTCGTGCAAATTTTTCACGCCTGCATGCAGTTTGGCGTATCGAGGAATATATTGCAGTGAATGCTCCTACAAAGATTGTGTAAGCAGTCGATCCAGGAATGCTGTGGCGCTCGCCTTTGGCAGTTCATGACGAAACGGCGTCATGCATAAGCGAAAGACAAAGTTGGGGGTGTCTTCTAAGATTTACCTCAAAACAGAAATTGTGATGGACGACGTTTCCGTAACTTTGATAACTGTGGTAGAGACGTATTTAATTTCACAGAAATATGCTTACCACAGTAATCGGGAATCGTTTACAGAATAAAAACCGCATGACAGTGGAACGTTATTGCTTGTCGTGGAAAAGCATTGGTTTACAAGAATTGCAATGGTTGCTGGCTAGTTGGTTAATGGTTTTTCAAAAAACAATTCCTGCGTGGCTGAAGGATGAGAGACCAGAGGGTGCCGAAAACCTGTACTCAGTTTCGCAACTGAATGCTGCAGTTGTTTTACAAGCTGCCACCAACGCTTCAAAAATCATGCACTCCTTCGTCCAACGACGATGATGGTTTATCGCAAAGCTTTCTCATGTGGGTTACCTTGGTTGCCTTCTGGATTTAAACTGACTAGTTAAGCTTTGAATTTGACCATCACGCAGGTTGGTCTTTCGATCGCAGCATCTTTGTTTTTGACCATTTTCCATTCGGTTTCGTACGAAGAAAGCTTTGTGTTCAGCCATCGTCGTCGTTAAACAGAGGTCTGGATGATTTTGCTGTTTAATTTTGCACTTCCATGCACCCTTCTCGAAATCCTAACTGCATACAGCGTGTCAGAAATGCGTCTGTCCTGGAGGACTCTGGCTGATGCACCCCTATTTGAGGCAACTGGTCGCGTGTTTTTGGTTTCTTCACAAGTCATTACATGGTTTTATTAGGCATAAAGGATACTTAAGCATTACAAAACATAGACTGACGTTAACATTACCACATTTTTTAACTATCGGTGCCAGCTTTTATTCCACACAGGTGGTAAAATTGGGTGGGGAGGGGGGATGATTTGTTGCTTGGGCTGTTGGGTGGTTGAATAACTGTCTCTTGATAAAATGACCACTACAAACGTGGAAGTTCCGCTTCAGTTCCCAGGCTCCCGTGCTGTCAAAGTGTCGCTCACCAAAACCAAAGGCACAAAACCGACAGTTACAGAAAGAAAATGTAAACTGCCATGACGTCTCCATGGCCACACGTTAATTGATCTCGTACGTAAGTGCCCTTCTCTTCCAAGCTCACGTATCGAGGTACCCTACCGTTAAGGCTGGCGTGGAAACCGTAGTCATTGAAACCGGTGAAGGTAATTCAAAGTGGTAGAAATTAATACTAATATTAATAGTTTTATTCCAACTCAGATCACGCAGAGCCAAGCGCAAAGCGCTGTAAAAAGCTCTCATGTCAATGTTGCCCATTCCCAAACTCAGAAGCGCAAATGAGTTTACGTAGCCGTTAGTGCATTTAAGAAGAAATGAATACTAATAATAGTAGTTTTATTCGTACTCAGACAGGGTGGAGCCAAGCGTAGATCGCTGCAAAAAGTGCTCCTGTCATCGTAGCTTATACCCGACTTTCGTACCACCCGACAAGTTTACGTAGCCGTTATTGCATCTGACAATCCAACACATCTGTCTAGACTTTGTTTCACCGCGCATATCCGCTCAAAACACCACCAAAACATCCAAAGCAATGAAGCAAACACGGCAAAAACAACGGGAGGCTGCGTAGTCCAACGCACCGGCTCATTCCACTAATGAGGGGAGTGCCGCGTGGTGGCGCCATCCGTCCAGCTGCCCATTCCCTATGGCTGACCTGTGGGCAAGTCATGGCCAGGGCAAACCTTGTTCAACCCATGGCCATAGCAGCAGTACATTGCAAGATGTCCGGAACATTATTAATGCAGCTAGAGAAATCGCAGTTACCTCTTATCGATCAGTCATGGAAACAAGCTTTGGATGAGCCCCTGAAGCTCATTATGAGCCCGAAATCCCCACAGAAAAACTGAAAATGTATGGCCAGTTTTTCTTCCAATAAAATGTGTTTGTCCAAGGCACTTTTGACAATGTGGCCCATTACGCTACGTTTCAGAGGCTTCTCAACACGCAATGCTGTCCTCGAACCTTTGACAACAAACGTGCTTTCCTCACTGACTGCGCAACAACTATCTGCCTTGTACTGCACAACTCCCCTACTTTCCACATGCCAGCCAAAGGCATTCCCCAAGGTTCTGTAATTTCCCTCCTGCTATTTAATTTTGCCCTCTTGAAATTACTGAAATAACCTTCCACTATACCAGTCTTTACCACACCTTATACGCAGTAAACTTAATGGCTCACCCGGCTGCCAAGATGCCTTGCAACAAGCCGTCGACCTCCCTCTCCACTATCCTGAACCACAACTTAGCCCTCTCTGTTCTCTACAGTCAAACCCTTGGTCAGCACCTGTGCACCACACCAGATTTTAACTGGTCCTGTAAGCCCAAACCTTTTGCATCTTTACCGTGCCTTTTCACTAAGACAGGTCCGAAGCAGCCCTCTCCTCGAAATGCAGGGCACAATATTGCGACTTGTCCATCTCATCCGGCGAATCTGTACCCACTCAGCCTAATGGAATGATACACCTGCCACCTCATTCAAGCCGTACTCCTTAGCCACCTCATTTGTGGCACTTCCTATGTACAACTCAGACCTCAAGAACAGTCAAAGCTGGAGGCATTCATGTATTGGGTGTAGGAGATCGCACTGGGCCTGTCACCTGTCCACACATCTTTTACCACCTCAACTGGCACTACACAACACTCTGGCTGAGCTTGTCGAGGCACAATGCACCAGTCAACTGGGACGTCTGACACTTACCTCAACCACATGAATTGTCCTACAGGCAGTTTGTGACCCCACCCTCAACCCCAATAATGCGCTTTACCCTCTCCTTCCCCTCTTCTAGGCTAACATCAAGGTTGCACACATTGCATGCCACATGCATTCTGAGTACAACCCAGGACGGCAAAAAGGCCAAATACGACACCTCCAAAACATTACTCAAAAACATTTCATCATATTGTCACAAAGCCAAGGACGATCGCAGTTGTCTTGCAGGAGAAACAAGTTTATTGGAGCGAACTTTGCTCCCCTAACAACTCATAAAGAATACAGAGGCGACGAAGCAGCGGTCAACAAAGTGACTTGCGTAGCCGAGTGTCGTCGAACCGAATGCCGCGGCGTCTGCTCTGCAAGCTTTTTATCTTTCGGCGCGAGTGTTTCTGGAACCGTCGATTCACATCCAGAACATTTTAGATCACAGAAAATTATTCTGGGCTAGCGTCGTTAGGGTGAAACAGTCTGCTTATCTAAATGAGATAGCCTGTGTGCCATAAAAATAAAGAATGGAAAACGCGTTTCGCATGGGACACAGATAACAGAGCCGGGCGCGGCCGGGCTTTAAAAACAAACGATAAATAAACAAACCCGTACATGGTTCGTGGCAATATGTCGACAGCAGATGCAAGGAAGTTCAAGCATCGAACAACTGCTTTTGTGCGTATTCTTTAAGTCAAGCAAGCATAGCTGTCCTCTACAACTGCTCATTCATACGTCATTAGCAACAATTGATTTGCAATTAGGTAGTTGGAACATTTGATCTACTTTGAAGTCGAAAGCATTTTTTTTTGCAGCACCACTAAGACGATAAAAAAAAACTTCGCAATCCGATGGGCAAACCGAGTGCTATTAGACGGTAAAGTTTTGACCCAAATCTGTCTATTTGGAGGGATTAAGGAAAAAATCTGGGGATACCTGAGCACTTACGAGTTGTGAAGGAGGGGGAGGAAGTAACCTTATTGTGTCCAGAGGAGAGGCCTAGTTTGTACCGGTGTGCTTTAGACGATGGCCACGATTCCTTCACTCCTAACAGTGTCGTTGGCCCTCTGACGGCCCACTGCTGGATGTCAGGGTGTGCGCTAAGCAGCACGGTCTCCCACTGCTTTGTGCCGGGGATAATAAATGCATCTTTTTGGATTGCTCAAGTCTGTTCTTTCTGTAGTGGGACACTGCAAGATCGCATGTGCCAAACCAAGACATGTTTAATCAATACAGAGGCGAGAGACAGAAATACCCTGCAGCCAACTCCTCGCCTACCAAAAACCAAGAAATAGCACCGAGATGTCTCCAAGTTAACACATCCCCGAACCCGGGCCTCTACGGGCCACCTTTTGACCCAGAAATTCGTGATGGTAAATGCGAGCACTTTCCCCAGGTGGTGAGTCTGATACACGAATTGTGAACAAAAAAAAATTAATGTACACTTGAATACTGTAGGGCATTCTTAGTCAGAGTGCCTTCGCTCACTGGCGGCTCCCACGCTGCTGGGAAAGAAATAAAAACATCTGGAGTGTGCAGGTGTTCTGACATAACCCGCTGCGATGGCTCAGTGGCTAAGGCGTTGTGCTGCTGAGTCCAAGGACGCAGGTTGGATTCCCGGCCGCGGCGGCCACTTTTCTGATGGAGGTGAAAAGCAATAACGCCCGTGTGTACGAGATTTGGGCACACGTTAATGATCCCCAGGTGGTCAAAATTAATCCGGAGCCCTCCACTACGGCGTGCTTCATCGCTTGTGTAGCGTCAGCATGTTAAAACCCACAATCTGAAATCAAATAAGCTTACCTAGGGCACTTGTTATCTTTTCCGCGTGGTTCTTTGCATTCTCACACGCCCCTTTTGTTTGTGTTTTCAATCAGCATATCACTTTATCACTCTGTGCTTATTGCAAGGCCAAAGTGGGGCTCACAGTGCGGCTGGTAACATGTTGATCCCTTGAGTAGGTCCTTTTGATTGCATAGCTTCCCAGGAGCATCAGCACGGATACTCAATTGATGAGAGGATTCATCGAGTGGTTGCAGTGTGCGATTACAGAGAGTGCTCAAGTTCGTGCTGTCTTGAGGCAGGTGTTGCAACAGTCCTCGAACAGGCCTCCCCAAATGAAGATCAAACAGAATTGTCGTGAGAGCAAAGCTCTCTGCGTTTCATCCCGGAGGTTCGACTGTAAGGATGGGTGTTGCCCAGCAAAGATCCAAGTGTGGTCGCACGAGTGAGGGCATTGCTGCATCCACATGTGTAAGTGGCTCACTCCTTAGCAGCATAAGCTCTTGCCAGAGAGCATACTGTAAGTCACCTAAGGCTTCTCAGCTTTGCTTTATACAGCGGCCAACCTATAACTGATACACAGTTTGTAATGGGAGAGGGGTTGACTGCAACGCAAATGTTTTGTTGCATGTATATAACATTTATGACGTGTTCCCATTACGTGTTCCTTTAAAATAGTGAAACAGCTATGGCGTGTTTTCCTAGGGTATTGCCAAGTTAAAACTTCTTTATAGCAGCTGGCCTGGGCCTCTAGAATTGCAAATGAGAAATGCTCACACAGACCAACTCCTAAAAATGTGCCTTATTTCGCTGCTGCAATGCCAAAATATGTTTTACATAATTTCTATGCAAACAAATACTTCTATTGTCTTTTTGCTACACGTTACTTATTTTAACACTGCCTAAATTTTTACGAGCCATGCCAACTACGAAGCTAAAGTAACCTCTCCCTGCGACATGGACAACCTCAAGAGAGCTGCATTTGCATCAGCAACAAATTTCTTTCTAGTACGCGTAAAAACACTAAGCTTGCACCAGCTTGCATGTCTTGTTCCACAGTAAAGCCAGAAAAGTAGTGCTGTGACCAAATTTGTACAAAGGTGCTTGTGTAGGCTTGCGTTCCACTGAGTTACAACCGGGCATGTAAAGGCACGAACTATTGCAACTATGCACTCCCACTAATCCTTTTCACGCTCTTTTTACCAAAAGCACGATAAGCAGTCCAAGAGGAGTTTTACAGCAAGTAAACAACCAACAAAACTGAACCCAAGAGATGGGTCCTCGACTAAAAAAGTGTTTTTATTTAGGCAACGGCAAAATTTCTTCAGCGCCATTACATACAGTCTTTAAAATTACATACGAATTCATTATAACCAACTACGGTGGCAGATGAGGTTATAAAACATGCAAGACAGAGAAAAAGTAAATATCATAGTATGTTAAATTGTACAAACTCGTGCATTTTACTAAAGATATTCCGCAACCCACCACAGTGGCTAAGGTGTTGTGCTGCTGAGTCCAAGGACGCTGGTTCGATCCTGGCCGTGGTGGTAGCTTTTCAGATGGAGGTGAGGTAAGAAAGTCTCTGTGTCGAGGTTTTGGCACACCTTAAAGATCCCCAGGTGATTAAAATTAATCCGGAGCCCTCCACTACTGCGCGCCTCATGGTCCGAGGGTAGCTTCGGCACATTAAACACCATCTGCACACACACACAAAAAGAGAAGGGACAGAATGCAGCATTGGCAGAAAAATAAATGTGCTAATTGTTGCGGTGGTAGTTAAATGGTTTCCTTGTTCACCAGCATATTACATTTCCCAATGGCATTACTGTCAGTTTCAACCTGTAGGCTGAAACAATGCACAAGCTGTTATAACAACTAGGTACGGTGTACACTTATCCTTCATTCATGTACAGGGAAAGCTTTACAGCAGGCAGCAAAAGTGGAAGTCACGAGTGTGAACTTTGGATTGCACACAAAGTTTTCATCTCAGTTGGCTTGCTAGAGCAGCTACGACGATAGAACTTGTTTAGATGTGTGTCCCCTTGGTGGAAACGGGCCACAGATAAAAAAATAATTTCTTGAAAGGGGACAGACATTGGTTTAAATTAGTTAGCTAGCCGGGCACACAAAATCCTACACATGCGGCATCATCTGACAGTGAGGTTCTAAAGCTCAGCAGATGCACTGGCCTTCCACACATTTGAGAGGACGCCCTCCCATTAGATGGCATGTTTGAAAAAGCGCCAAATGCAAGGACGAAAGGCTGAGGCGCCCTGTTTGATTTTACTTCTACCTTTCGTCAGTGTCTTTTTGCGTCTTTTTAAACAACAACTTAAACCAACTCGCCCAGCTTTCTGTTTTGACGCATTAGATGGGATGTTTGCTTAGCGACGTGAAACTGTATATTTCTTCAGTTGCGCATTTCAACACCGCGGTGAACGAGAAGCAAAAAGCCGGCCAACCTTTAGAATCTGACAAAGTCCATTCTGCTAGCAGCACTAGATAGGACTAGCTCGTTGGTGCCGACAAAAGTCGCACATGCATGCTGTCACGCTAATGTGCATTTAAGGCGAGTGCAAAGTTAAGCGCAAGACTACGGTTGGTTCTCGGTTTTTTGCCCCTTCAAAAACAACTGAAACTTGCTAAAAAATAAAAAAAAAGATAAGTTGCATGTGATGCATCAAACAGAAATTCGCTCGGCGGTGAAGCAGCGGTAGGTGTGCAACATTCTACTGAGCAGGCATTCGATTTAGCAGTGGGCCCTATCCTAAAACACGCTGAGAAATCCCCGGACCACCAGGTAGCGCAGAGGCTGTGTCCTCCATTGTTCCTACTTGTAATCCCCCCGCACATAAGAAGCCACGCTGGTTGTATCTTGCCGCTCAGACCAGCTCAGGATATCCGAAGAGTGCCTGAAGTCAAGCACAAAAGCAAAAGACAGATCAAGCTGCCTTCAGCTGAGCGTTCTTCATGCAAAGACGGGCCAGCAGGCCGGCCATTTGAAGGAGCGAGTGCACCCCCTGCAGAGTCCTCATCTGGGTGTAGCCGATCTCCTTGACGAACTCGAGCTTCAGGTCGTCTCGCATGCTGTGGGTCTTGCAGACACGGAACGTGTTCACGATTATGTCCTCGGCTGCGTATCCGAGCTTCCACATGTGCAGCATTATCTTGTAGGCGTTGTCGAGCTGCCCGTCGACGCAGTGCTGGAGCATGTCTCTGATCTGCTCGGGGTGCGGTTCGTCGCACACCTTGAAGACGTTCTGACTGTTGACGTGGCTGAAACCAACGACGGTAGACTGGAGGTTGTTGATCGCCTGGCGCATGTCGCCCTGCGCCGTGAACACCAGGGCCTCCAGGCCGTCCTCAGCGTAGCTGGCGCCTTCCTTCTTGCAGATGTCCAGCAGCTTGGCGAGGATCTGGGCGTCCGTGAGGCGGCTGAAGCGCACGACGGCGCACCGCGACTGGATGGGCTCGATGATCTTGTCGGAAGTGTTGCAGGCGAGCGCGAACCGGGTCGTCTTCGAGTAGATCTCCATAGTGCGGCGCAGGGCCTGCTGCGCGCCCTCCGTCATGCTGTCGGCCTCGTCCAAGATGATGATCTTGTGCTTGCCGGGCGGTAGCGTCACCTTCTTCTGCGCGAACATCTTGATCTTGTTGCGGACCACGTCGATGCCCCGGTCGTTGGAGGCGTTTAGCTCCAGCACGGCCTCGCGAAACGCGGGCCCCAAAAGGATCCGCGCGAAGCAGAGGATGGTCGTCGTCTTGCCAACACCGGGAGGCCCCGAGAGGATGACGTTGGGCACGTTCCCTTCGCGCGAGAAGACGTCCAGCCGCGCTATGGTCTCCTCGTTGCCCACGATTTCGGAGAACTTCACCGGCCGGTACTTCTCTACCCAGGGCATACAGTCCTTTTTGTGGTTTTCTTCCGAGGCGATCTCCATGGGCTCGGCCATGATAGCACACTGGAGAGCGTTTTGCGTGAAAAGTAACTACCAAAGTACGGCACGGACGGATAGAAACAGCATGAACAGACAAAAACGTTGCGACGCTGTTGTACGGAAAATACCGCGCTTTTTTTTTGCCTGACGAGTGGGCCTCTAGTGTTTATAAGGACTGCCCAATACAAGTTTCTTTTCAACTTAAAGATGCAAGAAATAAAGTAAAAAAAATACTGTCAATTGAAAACTGCACCTAACTTTATGTGTGTGCAAATTAAAACAAAAACACTGTTAAAAAATTAACTGCATTTTGCCTTGTGGAGGCGCTACTAATCTTCAGCAGTGGTTTGGTTTCGGTTTTGTGAGCGAGCGTAGCAGGCGATGCTGGTATTCTACAGGATCGGTCGCATCTGGCCTAAATAAACGTATTGATTGATTGATTGCAGGGTTTAACGTACCGAAGCAACGCAGGCGATGAGGCGCGTCGGAGTGGAGGGCTCCGGATTAATTTTGACCACCTGGGGATCTTGAACGCGCGCCGAAATCTCGTACACACGGGCGCTTTTGAAATAAACGTATTGGTTCAAGTACTAGTGGTATTGGCTGCTATGCCAATACCAGCCCGCCTGGGCCTGACGCGCTCAGTAGTGGAGCAAAATTAACTGGGGAAGCGACACGCAACAGCGTTTCATTGTTTCCGAACTGATTTTGGCAGTTACGACGGCCCGAATCGGTACACAAAAAATAAATAGAAAGGAAAGAAAAAGCACTCGGAGCGTTCGTTGTAGCAGCCGCTGCATAAGTGTTGTCGAAGCGAACCGCCGATGTACATCAATGGTTAATTTTCGTGACTGCAGTAATTCCCTCAAACATAGGCAGGGTGGGCGGGAAATTATTATTAGTTCCGACTAGAAAAGTGATGCCAGCTGTTCGACATTTTTCAAGGCAATAGTCCTTCGTGGGCTATGTCACAGAGAAAAATTTGGTTTGTCCGTATGTGTGCTTGTCATTCGAATCAGCCATAAATGAAGCTGGGGAGCGTCGTGACCAAGTTACTGACCCACTGGGAATTAGTGGTAAGTGAATTAGGAATTAGGGGATTCCTAGGGAATTAGGATTAATTCCCTAAGTGAATTCCATGAGTGAATTCTCAAAGTTAATAAGATAATTAGGAAGAGGATGTGGAGTGTAGCTGGGGGAAGTGCAGGAGATGAAGGTGGAATGAAGAGAGCGAAGAGAATTGAGGATGGAGAAGAGAAGCGGCAGGGCTGGATGGAAAGGCGGGAGTCTCACTCTCTTGGAAGGCGAATGGAAGGTGAAGGTATGCCTCACTGGAAGATGAATTTGAATGAGCGCGCCGTCGAAACGAGTTATACGAAAACCCAAGGAAGGCCACAAGAGAACGAAAGCATGCCAAGACTGTATGAGAAATTAATAATGATTGTCAAAGTTATTAACCATTGTTTAGTGATTAACAGTAAAAATAATTAGGGTGGAAAAAAGTAGGGTTAAGGTAGGTTAAGATAGAAAGGATGGATCTCTCATTGTCTAGTAAGGTGGGATTAAGGTGGATTCAGATGAAAACAACTATAAGGCAAACTTGTGTCGGCTGAACGAGCCCTGGTACGATTAATGTAGGGAATAACACTCACGGACAAGAAACGAGATACCTGGATCAGAGAACAAACTATGGTTGACGATATCACAGTTCAAATAAAGAAAAAGAAATGGACTAGGGCTGGCCATGTAGTGAGACGAACAGACAACCGGTGGACGATTAGGGTAACAGAGTGGACACCAGGAGATGCTGCTAGTAGAAGGTGAAGGGAAATAAGGCGATGTGGGGATGAAATACGGAAATTCCGCTGCTGCTGATGATGAGGAGGACGATGATGATGATTACGATGAATTAATATTCATGAAAATGGAATGAGGTGGAATAAAATATATTAAAGTGTCATCCAATGGATTGAGGTGGGTTGGGTGGTGTAAGATGAATGAAGATGGACTAATGATGGCAAAATAGCGTGGCTGCTGTGTCGATGGGTGGGCCTCTATATGCGAGGTACGCGTCACAATAGTACGCCACGCTTTCTCCTATAAGCCACGTAGGCAGACTTAAGTGCCGACAGACATTATTCCGTCAAACATCTAATATAAGATATCATGTGGTCGTGATGAATGGTTGCAACACATTCGATAATGCATCGCCAGGAGACCAGGTGCCTCACCCGACACTAGCTTTATGAATGAGGAAAATTAAACTGCCTTACTAAGCCTTTTGCCCTACCGACCATACTGGTGTTTGTATTTGCTACAGATGGTGCTAGGCCCGGGTGGGCTTGTTTTCGCATAGCAAACAACATTTAACCCGTACATTTATTCTAACCAGCCGTGAACCCATCGAGAAAACAGACATAACACTGACCGAACCTGAATAGAAGCCAGCTTAACCTTGCTCGTGCGCTACGCTCCACCAGAGTAAAAGAAGTAAAGAAATTTTACAGCTGGCCTACGAATCATAAAGGGACCATTCTCGTGCAAATACCAAAGGTTAATGACGGGATTATACGCCCGTGCCGTTCCGAGACGGACTTTCTCAAAGTAACACACTATAAGCTCAATATACCGTACTTACCCGATTCTAATTAGCGCCCCCGATTCTAACGCGCACCCGATTTTCCTGGCAAAAAAACAAAAAAAAACTTGCACCCCCGATTGTAACGCGCACGGAACTTTATAACCCAGACAAACGAGTGCGGGAGAAATGGTCGATTTATTTCCCGAAGTAATCTCACTCATCTCACTCCTCGTCGCTTTCCGGCCGCTGACCGCAACATCTTGTCCTCGGTGCCGCCAAGCGCGTTTGCGATGCCACACTTCTGAACGAACGTTCAACCATGGTCGATTGGATCGTGGCCGGCCCACGCCTCGCACGCCCATCCCGCGAGCTTCTCCAGAGCCGCACGCTTCAGCCGACCGCTCGTTTTGAACGCGTGAGAGCCGCTGCTGCCATTGCTGTTATCAAGTGCGCAAGTGGAACGATTTGACGATTTGTGTGAACGCCGATAGAAAACCATAGGCGCTTATGCTTCCGCCGTTCAAAAAATTGTTGCTAAACATGGAGGAAGTCTTCCTCCATGTTGCTAAAGGCTTTGGCGCCATTTTGAGATGGCGATGGCGATGGGTGGGACGAAATTTCCGCTGTTTCGGCAGTTTCAGTTTCGTATCCGATTCTAACGCGCATGCGATTTTTCGGCCTATTTTTCCGGGAAAAAAGTGCGCGTTAGAATCGGGTAATTACGGTATCACCT
The DNA here is from genome assembly GCF_048455015.1 of Haemaphysalis longicornis. Taxonomy (NCBI): domain Eukaryota; kingdom Metazoa; phylum Arthropoda; class Arachnida; order Ixodida; family Ixodidae; genus Haemaphysalis; species Haemaphysalis longicornis. The sequence goes on from NW_027526445.1 coordinate 170,562,005, forward strand.
GCTCTGACGCGCAGCCAAGCGTCAGTGCAACCACGTGACCTGCATCCATCATTCATCATATCGACTGTTCTCGCTGCCATCCGTTACGACGGAACGTACGCTAACACCAAAGCGAAGTGTCACCCCTCATGGCTTTCGTGAAGCTTCCTGAAAGAACAGGGCAATAATTACTGGCTCGATCTCAAAATGCCTTCGTGGAACTTTATAATGAGTACGCCGACAGATCACTTGTGTTTAATGGCTGGGATCCCAAAACGAGCAGGTTGTATCGAGACGCATCTGGTCTCCCACGCGGCAGTCGAAAGCTCGATGGAAAGCCTCTTCATTGGACAGCTGGGCGTTGACGCTGTCCCAGTGCGGGGGGTGAAACACCAAGGGTCGTGCGTGGTCGGGGCTTTCGCACATCGAGTGGGCGTACGTAAGGTAGAATGCCTGCGATGTTCGAATGGATTCGAGTCAGCAACCAATGACAGCGTGTACGGTCTATGGGTGTACAGATGCGCTACGGTATTGATATGACGTGTGGCTTTCGGGACACTTCACCTGCTCGAGTGGTGTGAAACTTATGGTTAGGCCACTGTTTCTACAATGAAACAAATCATTGCAAATTCAGTAAAACCTCGATACTTCGGAAGTTTTTTTGCCATGCACTAACCTCCCATAAGGGCTATGCATTTGCCCCCACTACCTCAGAAATGTTTTTCGGGACCAGGGACATGTTGAAATGTTGACAGAGAGGACACAGGCCAAAATCCGCAGCAGCTAGTTGCGAACATTAAGTCCCGCTACGCGCCGAAAGCGGTCGTGAACGGCAAATTTCAAATTCCCGCCGGCGGGGCTGTTTGCTGTCCAACTTGCCAAGTAACTGTGGGAGTGATAACGTGTACGTCACCATGGCGCCCATGGGTGGCGCCACTTGTACGTGGTTGATGGCGGGTTTTTTTATCGGTAAGTTGGACCACGGCGGGACCAAGCCCTTGCAAGTGCACGAAAGAGATTGTTACCAGCACTATAGCTCTTTTTTGCGTGACGCTGCCAGAGATATATGGCATTTCGCTTAACTCAAAACTCCGCTCATCTCAAAATTTTTAGCTGATTTTACATCTTCGAGTTAATGAGGTACTACCGTACTACTGCATAGTTTGAGCAGTTACAGGAAAGCCGGCCGCTCGCCATGGAGATCATCAGCGCACTTAATGGAGTGCCTTCCTCATCGAGGAGTAGCAAGTCAGTCGTAGCAATGGAGACTAAAATCTTACAGAGACCATCAACTTTGCACACCTGGTCCCATTCGACGGAGCTTCTAGCGGCTTCATCTGTCGTCAGGGCCGTGGGGTCCTTGCCGACGAGGTTCTCCACGTATGCGTGAAAGACGTTTCTGGCAGGACCCAAGGCGGCGTTGTCGACCATAGCCAGCGTTTCTTGCTCAGGGCCCCAGCCCGATCGGTTCGCCTTATTTTGCCGAGAGTGCTGCGCTCTCATGCATGCACGCAGGTGGTCGAGCTTGGTGTGCGCTGTGGGAGACCAGTGCACGTCTGCACGGACGTTCTGCTCTGTGGGCGACGGCAGCAACAGGCGAAGCATGCAACGGCAAAGCCGCGGGCCCAGCCGAGCAGTCTGCAGGGCCGGCCACAGCGGACTCTGCGGGTCGCGCAGTTCAACCGCCGATAGCCGCAAGAACAGCACCTGCGTTAGGAAGGAGATGAGACGTGTATACCACGACCTTTCACAAACTGTAACTTTGTGTGTGTTTGATATTTATCCTGCATACTGTACATTACAATCGTTAGTGTAACGTTACAATTAACACATAACACCATACTGATGGCGTCTGTACGACGGTGGATACGACAGACCATATATAGTGTCATACAAATAACTATGAAACTCTATGCGACAGACATCTGCGCAAAGATTGCAGGCGCGATGGTCTCACCTTTTTGTGCTTATCGTATGCGCAGTCGTGGTCGCCTTCGCCGTCGTAGGCAGCGCCTTGAAGCAAGCCTGTGTGAAACCGTGACTCACGGAGCCTCTGGTACATGGCCAAGGCCTCTGACGGCAGCGCCAACCTTCGGCTCGCCGGTTTCATTTTGCTACTGGTTTGGTAGCGTTCGAACAAAAAGAGGACCTGCGTATAAAAATGTGTCAGTCTAAGTACTATCGAAAGGTGCCACTGGCGTTCAGGGTACGAGTTCCAACTGTCGGTCTCTTCGGCCAATGTGAATAGGAACGAACACGTTACAATACAAACACCAGGGCTTGAATTATTGTGTTTTTGTATGCACATAAAATGAATTTGTGAGAGCGAAGGTTCCTAAAGCTCTTTCTTGAAATTCGACAGTTGTCAAAAGTGAAGGATGCAAGCGTGGTCTGAAGGGTCACTACGCCGGCGACGCCGCAGAGCCGCCGGGCGCGTTGGGATTGTCTGACACGACACTGGCCAGCTGGGATAAGCAGCACTGCCACTTACGTGACCCTTCCTGCAGAGTCATGCGCAATATTTCACGATACGATTACGATCACCGTAGTAATAAGCTAAAGTCCCGTCAGAAAAAAAAGCGTGTGTGGACAGTGACCCTTAAATGGTATCGTTCCGCATTCTGTGAAAGTAAACGATAACCAGGCTAATAAAAAAATGTTCTTGCCGTGGGTGGCAGCCTTAGTCAACACACTAAACTTTGTTTATAATTATAAGCCTGCCCTGGAGACGTTATTTTCCACGTCACGAAGCACACGGTATGGAGAGAGAACTATAATTTTGGCCGACATTGTTTAGTTTATCAGTGAAAAAAGCATCGTTTGCTGTTGGACGAGCGCTGAGGGCACTAGAGAACACCAAAGTATTCAAATAAAACGAACCTGGATTTTGAATTCATGGCCCCTTTAAGTGGGACATCATTCATTTTCATTTTTAACTTTATTTATTTAAACAAACCATGTCTCGAGAGGAGAGGCAAAAGGCAGATTAACTCTGCCTTTCAATGGTTCTTCTGTCACGAATACCTGCTTGATGAAGCTTATAACAGCCGCCCTGATGAGAACCTGATGAGGCTGTCTGTCTGCTCCGTTACAACACAACAAAGCAAAAGAAAACACGCACATCCACAGAGAGAGAGAGAGAGAGAGAGAGAGAGAGAGAGAGAGAGAGAGAGAGAGAGAGAGAGAGAGAGAGAGAGAGAGAGAGAGAGAGAGAGAGAGAGAGACGATAAACTATGGTGCATGCGGCACAAGAAATTTCTTCCCCCATGACGCGGCAGGTTCACCTTCATTTCCCTGAGATGATGTCGAACGCTCCTGCGAGTGCGGAGGTCCAACCAGCGCTGCTTGGAGAGCTTCGCCTCAAGGGCGTCCTTCACCTCCGCCACGACGGTGCGCAACGAGCTGATGTTCAGGTGGTCGCGGACCGCCGCGTACCGCACGTACTCAGCCTCGTCGTTCGTGAGAGCATCGTCGAGGATAAGGCGTGTGCACCCGTGCTCCCTGCGCAGAGAAAAAATCTAATCAGGAGACATTGCACTATGTGAAGGTGGATGGCCAGCGAAGCTGTATAAAATACACTTGACATCCATGATTGCTAAACATTTGCACACGGATTATGGCTTTGTGAGTACCTGATGAAAACTGGAGGGACTAGAGTTTTATCCTAGAAAACATGGGTCGGTCTGTTTCCTGTTCGCTGAAGCCAATATGTTGACAGAAGGCGGGAATTTCAACTTTGCAACTAGCTTAAGGGTGAACTATTAATAATGAAAAGTAAATGAATACGTGGCACTGAAACAGACATCTTTGAGGTCATTTGTCAGAGAATTTTTTTGTGGGGAAAGATTTTCTAAAAGAAATGTTAAATGTGTGCAAGCTTTTTTGAAAATTCACCCCGCCTTTTCCACGTTGAAACACATGTACAACGATATGAATGCCTCAGTTGGAAGGCGCATCTGTCGCCTGTAGCGGCAGTTCCAGATAAGACTGAATTCATCGGAGGTGGGCAGAAAATATTTTATCCACAATTCGGCGCTTTCATCAGACCATGGCCCGAGACCTGATTCTCACTTACACATAGTCCCCTACATCACTTCCTCGAGCTGCAGATGTTTGCATGCAGAACTTGCTACACTGCACAAAATTCTCCACGGAAATATTTCTTATGAAGACCTCCTTAGCTATCTACAGCTTAGTGTATCCAGAAGTCCTCAAGGGCGCATAACCGGTTCGGCAATCGTGAAAAACTGATTAAACCTCACACGTTTCGGATGCCATTAACTAAAGCTTGCAAATGAAGTTTTCTTTCGCTGTAGAAACTGATGCTCCCCGGACTTGCTCAGAGAGAAAACAGCAATGCTGTGGATGTTCACTGAAAAAAAAAGGGCTGCTAGATATACCAAATACGCCTCCCATTACTTCGCACTATAGGGGAATGAATGACACTAAAGCGAGGGATCTTAGATGATGCCAGCTATATGTATTCCTCGCGTACATAACTATGCTTCAGAGGGAACATTTCCTATTACTTAACTGGCCTAAGTCTAGTTAAGTTTAGGTTGCGTAATCAGTATACTTGCCTGGTAAGGTGAGACTCCGACCGCGCGTCATCAGCCGCCGCTGGCATGAAGAGGTCGACGTGGCGCACCAAACGGTAGCCGAGCATGTTGAGCACCGTCTGAGGCCAACTGTGGTGCACAAATTGCACGATCGGCATGACCAGCGGCTCTTGTTGAATGTCGACTGTACTAATGTTCGATCGAAGGCCAATCAGCACTGCTTCAAGGTACGACCGTGGCAGGACCTCTGTGCCGTTTCGCTCGGGAGACTTAGACGAAAGGCGGTGGTAGCTCAAAGTTTTCAGGTGGCGGTTGAAACCGGCAACATCTTCCGCAAGCTCACGGAGGCGCGATCCGTTAGGATGTAACGCCCGCATGGCGTCTAGGACGTCACCGGCGTCATCGGAAGCGTCGAGGTTTCCAGGGGCAAGCCGCGCTGTTCCATTGGAGAGGCCTTTCAGCTCGACAAGGGGAGCCAGTGCCATGAGTCGCTGGAGATTGCCCGCTACCTTCCAGACGTCCGGGAGAGAGACATCATCCTCGTAAGGCCAGGCGCCCAGACCCGTAAGATTGAGCAGTGCCTTCAATGGTGCCGCGTCCTTCCATCTGACGGTGTGCAGCTTTACGCAGGCGTGCCAGAGGTGCCTGGCGGAAACTACCAGAGGAACGTCCCCATCAGCGTTGTTGCTGTTGTCTTTGAGAAAATACATCACCCGAAGCGCAGCCTGCTGAGCCAGTTGCGCCTCCCCTGGGCCGTTTACTGAATTTGGTGCGCACACATGCCCGTAGAAGTTTCTGCAAGGATTCACGTTGGCGTCCACTGAACTAAACAGTTTCCCCGCATGTTTCCAGCACAACTGGCTCTGGCAGGAGGAGCGGTTCGCCGTCGTCGCTGCCTCAGGATTAGAATGTGGGTTGAAAAACCACGGATGCTCGCCGCTGTCTTCTTCGTTTTCTGTGATTTCCCATGGCTCATGATGCCAAGCACGAATGGCAACGCCAGCCGCAATTACAGCGGACAAGCATGCAATGATGACGACAAGTGGCAAAATGACGCGGCGCGCGAGACTGGTCTTGACGTGTTCTCTGCGCAACCTGTGTTCAGCGTCACAAATAATAGGGTCCATTGATCCGGCTTCCGTTGCTTGCTTTTCGATTTCCCCCTCATTTTGAAAACCAGGTTGGCCCGTAAAGGAGCAGCACGTGGATGAGTGCGGCGAGCTACGGCCGAAGGATATGCCTGGTGTAGTAACGTCATTCTGCTGCAGCCCGGTGGTACGGTTGGCGACAAATTCGGTGTCTGATTCAGTCTGGTAAAATAAGGTTGGCCGGGACAGCTCGGCCCCAGGGAAGTGTAAGTCGCTCAACGTTATTTGCACCGCAACCGGATCTGGCTGTTCAAAGGGCTCTGAACAGGAGCTCCCGCTAGACACTGAAGGTAAAAACGAAGACGGAACGCCCGCAGCTTTGGGAAAAATAACCTCCAGACTTGGCAGGGATTGTTGCTGTTTTGCCGCATCCAAGGAGGCTTGAAAAGAACGTGGTGACTCCGGATTTTTGTTGGTGTCATTTCGTACCCGCCGTGGTGATGCTTGTTGAGGAAAATCTGGCTCTGCGGCAGTAGTGTCTGCTGTTTTCGATGCGGAAAGGCCTTCAACAAAGTGTGGTGAGAGCGTGCCTTGAGACAGAAGAGGCCTCCAGGAACAGCTGTCGAGGAGGGTCGACTCGTTCAACATTGCCATCGCCTCAAAGTAGACAGGTGGTCTAATTGTGCTCTGCCCGAAAGAGGGTCTGGAGAACGACGCATAGGGATGATTCTCGAACCGGCGTCTGCGGACGATGGTGGTGGCCTGCCTTCTTGTAAGGGGCAATGGTTTTATTGTGTTAGGCGCCATCAAGTGGTGTTGGAAATCGCGTGTCGAATTGCTGTGCTTGCGCCATCGTTGCTGAGAAGGGGATCCAGGCCGTACCATGCAGCAGCTCCTGTCACGCGCATTAACGTTGCCAGTGTTACTTCTTTGCAATGGGCGCTGCTTCACCTCTGCGAAAACCGAACAGGAAGGATTCCTCTGCCACAGCGTCGGCCCCCTTTGGTTGGCCACAGTTTCAGGCTTCGAGGCGGTTGCCACGTTGGTCAGAAACTTGCGGGTGCTCTTAACGAAGGAAGGGCGTTTCCGTGAAACCAATCTTTCAAAGTTTCTCAAAGAGGTGTTGCTAGTGTAACAGCTGATTTGTGACCCTGGTATGCAGCGGTCCCTGTAGTGCCAGGCGCTTTCGCGGGAATTTCTGCTGTGGCGTCGGTTAACACGTGTCGTTGAGGGCGGTTCGCTGTAATGGGCAGGCTCGCCCTGTTTGGATCGAATAAGCTTCGGCCGCAGTTGGTGGCTTCGCGCTTGTAGTTCTGTACCATCTTTTAAGGGGTTTTCGGAGATGGGCGATGACAGCTCACTTAACAGAACCACTTCACCGTCTTTATCTATCTTCAGAAATGAAATCTTGCTACAGCAACTTTCGTGTTTTGGACGTCCTGCGTCTTTGGAAGTTTTCGAGATGGTGGAGGAAAATCTTTTCTTTGTTCTCTGCTGGTGCTGGCTGTCGTCCGATAGATTGACGTCGACGTCAACACTTAGGCCCCCGACGTCACAGGTACCCGAAGATGTCTTCAGGTGGACATCCTTGTATGCTGTAGCCCGCAATAACTTATTTGCACAAATTTTGGGCTCCACGTTGGGTTTTAATTGGCTGGAGGAAACCCGGTAGAGTGGAGTTCTCGTGCCACCGTAATCGTCCGTCTCCAACGGCTGTTCACGCGACCCTCGGCTAGCCCTATCCACATTCGCTAGGCCGTCCTGCACAAGACTAAGGACTCTGCCGGGTGCCGTTCGCATGTGCAATTTGCTACGAAGTCTCAGAACCGACTCCTTTGGCTGTCTTTCCGCGACGTATTCTTTATTGTTTTGGCGCACCGTTGAACTAGACGGCAGGTGCGTGCAAAGGCGTTGCATTTTACGTCTTGGCGATCTCATATTGTCGTGTCGTTCGCCAAGGGGGCTGTCTCTGTTTTCATTATTGTTCGTTTCAGCCAATTCGCGCGTCTTCCTCGAGACCGTATTGCGTTTGCCTAGAGGCACGAGTAAAACCTCTAGGCTTTTCTCCCCTTTGCCGCTGTTCACAGAACTAGGCCTTGACAGTAATTTCGACTCTTCTATTGCCACACCTACGATCTTCCATTTCTTCTTAATTGCTTTCACCTTGTTTGAAAGTTTCAACTTGTGCCTAAATATCTGGCCACTTCGCTTTCTGGTCGGTTTACCCCTGCGTTTGAGATTGTTCTCAGCGTCGTCGTCGTCGGTTCCTCTGCTCACATTTACGGAGGAGTTCACAACCCCAAGTTTAGAGTTAAGTCCGGAAAGTGATGTACGAAAGAGACGCGCTTCATTTGATAAGTTCGTAGTGACCAACTTCAATGCGGAGCATGCGGTTAACAGTCTTGCGAAGTCTTTCTGGTTTTCGCTGGTTTCATCTGGCGGGGATTGTTTGTCGCTTGTTTCATCTTTTGAAGATATAATGTTGCCGGCTTCATCTGACGAAGGTGGTCTCTGGAGCGTGGCGGAAGCCCATGGTCGCACAGCTGTCCGTTTTATTTCAGTCTGCGTGGGCGACACGCGGTCATGTTTTCCGCCGACGTTTAGCGGCGATGACTGAGTCATCTTTGGAGGCGCATTTTTTGGTAGTGGGGGCGCTCTAGGAGACGTGGGGCGGGGAGATAAACGAACTAATGGAGTCTTAGTAATACCTTGTGATCCAAACTCCCCCATTAGGGCATCAAGAGCGCCGTGTATAAGACCCATGTCCGGCGGTTTTGGCGTTTCAGTGTCCCGAGATCGATCTCCAGTGCTGCGTCCGCGTTTCCCGCCCTTTACAGACGTCAAACGTCTCCCTGTACTTTCGCGAAGGTTGTCGTTTTTATGTGCTGCGGGGTTGTTTTCAGTGTCGTCATTTGGTCTCACACGCCAGGTCACTTCGTACTTCGGTAAAACAGAGAATCCGCCTAGTCCGGCCATTTCACTCTTTGCATCGAAAGAACTTTCAGCCTTTTCGATAGCACCATCTCTTTTAGCGGTTTTAGACGGCTTGCCTTTTTTATCACCGCTTTTCTTGGGTGGGCTACGTCCGGACAAGTTTGCAGGTTCTTCGCGGGGCACACTGGTATGAAAATATGAGCTACCTGGAAATAAGGCTGAAGGCAGCCTTGCCTTCAAGGAGGAGCTTCCTAGAGATAAACAATGGTTGCTCGATTTAGCACGAACCACTGAGCATGATGGTTCATGTGTCATAACTGTATTATTCACGTTCGTATCTGACCTCTTTTCAGTTGTGGCCGACTTGATGTGAGCCCCGTGTCCAAAATAAGTAAGGCCAGGTTCCGGCTTACCTTGTTGAGTCGAAGTGGTCGGCGTTCTTCTATTGGAAGAGAACGTGCGACATTCGGTTGCCGCAGTGAAGGGAGTGGAATCGTCGACACGATGCACTTTGGCGTTTGAGGTAGACTGATCCGAACGGTCACGTTGGTCTGGGGAGCGGAAGTGTGTTCTACCGAAGGCCTCCACCGATGTGTCAATATGTAACGCTGGTAAACTCATCGTCTTTGCGGAGGATGGGCCGCGCGCTGTGTCCGAGACGTCCGATTGATGCGAAGGCTTTTGGGAAGAGAACAGATTGCCGCCCATTGCAGACGCCTTAGGGAGGTGCCGTACACAGAGGGGCAGTAGAGCTCTAGAGCTCCGTGGGATGATTCTGCCGAACCCTGGCTCGGGTCCGTGTATTGATGATGGTGATGCTCTTAAGAAATTGGGAACGTAGCCTTTAGGGGAGGGCTAAATCGTTGACCTCGGCCTTAGTAAGATTGGTGGTTTAAAATAGTTTAATTTATTTTTTGAAAAATAAATTGGGGCTTAGATTAAAAATACGTGGTCTGCGATAAAATACCTAAACATCCAATAATTATGGTTTCCCTACCGATTTAAGCGACCTGTCGCAGAAACGTCAGCTTGAATGAATTTATAAATCTTCCTTGATACGTTACCGAGATGTGCGGTCCCGGGGGCAGAATGAGTGGCTTAGAAACAATATACATTTCCAAGTTCGATAACCCCGAACTTCCCACGCGACGGAGAAGGTTATTCAAGCACACTTGGATGCCGCGCCTCGTCCCTAAAGAGATCTAAAGGAAATAAAAAAAATCATCCTTATGAGCTTAAAGAATGTATATAATTGAGCCAGGAGAACAGTTCACCAGAAATAGTAACCCCGTTAAAATTTGGCATTGTGGGGTTATATGTGTGGCACATATTTCGCTCCAAAACCCAGGATTATACCTCCAGGTTACCAAGCCTTTTTTTTTCTTTCTTTCTTTCTTTCTTTCTTTCTTTCTTTCTTTCTTTCTTTCTTTCTTTCTTTCTTTCTTTCTTTCTTTCGTTATTCGAAATCAGATGTGTTACAGATGTCCGGGCCACAGACACAGAGCCTCAAAGGATTGGGCTTGATGAGGGTATGTGCCCCTTCATCGGGTGTTTGTTTAAAGTCAAACAAGCAAGGGTGCTTGGTAGCAGGAGTAGCACAGAATTTTTAAATTATTATAAGAAAACATGTTATGAGAGCAAGGTTTTCGGGGCACCAACCAGGGTCTTGGAGGGAGGCCATCATAGTGGCTTTTCTGAAGGAGGGGAAGGACCCGTCATGTGCTAGTTTCGTCGCTTACGCCGGGGAAGCTGCCTGTGAAAGCTGCTCGAGAAGGTGATCAAAAGGAGACTTTTGTACTTTTTAGAGTACAATGGTCTTCTCAAGAGCTGCCAGGCAGGCTTCCGGGTGGGCCGATCCACTAATGATCAACGAGTTTCTTTAGAGGACTACATTAAGGATGCATACTTACATGACGGTATTTTTTGATATTGAAAAGGCAAGCATTACGGCATTCTTAGAGAATTAAAATATTTTGGTATTTCAGGTAACATTCTTAACACCCGTTCCAGTTACATGTCTACACGAACATTCAGTGTCGAAGTTGAGGCGTTCAACTATATTTCAAATCCTGTTACATGTCCATATGTGAACGTCAGGTCCCGCTTGGGGCAAACAAACTTTCTCTCTGGGCAGACGAAAACGGTTTCAAACTTAATCCTTCGAAATGTACCTGTGTTGTATTCTCAAAGAGGCGCGGCCTCCTGCCGGATGCTGAAAGAAAACTCAATGGTGAATCCATTCTTGTAGAAAAGGAACACAAGTTTTCGGGTGTGGTGTATGACGAAAAGCTCACATTAATCCCGCACATCAAACAACTCAAACAAAAATCCCTTAAAACAATGAATATTCCGAAAGTACTATCCCACCAATCATACGGTGCAGACAATTAACTCCTGTTTCGCCTTTATGCCGCGTTGGTAAGGTCTCGGTTGGACTGCGAAAGTGTTGCGTATAGGTCAGCCAAGAAAGCAGCGCTGAAAATGTCGACACAGTGCTGCACTTCGGGCTTCGCCTCTCGTGTGGTGCATTCCGTACTATTCCGGTCTATAGTCGTTATGCGGAGTGCGACAAATGGTGCTTCGCGCCAGCGCAATTATGTTGATCTTCTATACGACTGTAAAATCTCATCAATGGATAACCATCCCTTTAAACTGGCTTCAAATAATACATCCACAACCCAGCTCTTTTTAAACCGCACATCAATTTTTGTTCTCTTCTCGTAGAGAGTGAGGGACAGAGTGACTATTCTTGAGGTCTCTTTTTTGGACACACTCAAAATGTCTCATACTGATCGGATAGCATCATGGCACCTTCGCCCTTTATCATGTGACTTGTCTCTCTCGCAACTGAATAAATACAGGACCCCCAAAAAACTGGGATTTTGTAGCATTTCGTGTATCTGCAGAATAAAAACGGGGATGCAGAGTTTTTCGGGGACGCATCAAAAACTTTTATTGCGGTGTCTTGTGCTAGACGGACCCAAATTTTAAAGGAGGTACAGCCATGAATGTAAAGATAAGTATTTTTACGGCCGAAGTAAATGGAATTTTTCCTGTTGTAAGTCACGTAGTTAAACATCGTATTGCTAAGTGCATCATTTATGTAGATTCGCTGAGCGTTGTTCATACATTGTCATCCGTAAAGTCATGGTAAAACAATGCTGTTAAGCTTGTATTCAAATTAATTATGCTAGCCTATTCTTCAAACCTTGAGGTGACAGTGTGCTTGGTGGTAGACAAGTCTACCATTGGCGGAAATGAGCTGGCAGATGAAATGGCCGCCAGCGCTGCACTCCGAAACACAGTCAACATAACAGCACTAACTTCGACAGATCTCAATCCACACAACAGTCAACTCCGTAAAAATGGCAAGCAGAAGGGAGCGAACAGACAGACAAGAAACTACACAAAATAAAACCATAATGGGGACAATACAGTACTGACTCACACAGCAGACACATTAAAGTTACCTTAGCTAGGTTGCGGATAGGCCAAACTCACGTAACACACTCATACCTGCTCACTGGATATCCAAGACTCCTGTTTAGAGATGTGGGGTGGGTGCCTATATGTGAAACACATCCTTATTCAATGCAAAGCACTCGACATTACACCACGCCAACACTTCATAGACATCTACTACAGATAACGTATTTTACTACATCAGCCATACTTTTCAGGAGACGATGCAATGTTTTCTGTTTAGCGCACCATTTAGTTTCTTTCAAAGGTTCACGTCTTACGGCACATCTCATACCACCCGTAGTTTTACCCGTGGTCCTATACACCAGCCACCTTATTTATCTTTTAGCCACTCCTGGTCTTCATCCTGGCCCTGTACACCAGCCGTCCTCGTCTTCTTTTAAGGGGCCATTAAAACAAAATAGATGTTTGTTTTAGTCGAAAGAGTTCCTGTTCTATAGTGCCCCCATCGCTTGTCTGGAAGCAAACGATGCTTTATTGTTTGCGAAATTAATAAATTTAATGTAAAATTTTGATTATCGCGCCAAAACGTACGTTTGAACGACGTTTGCAATGATTTCACAAGAACAGGGCTAAACTTGGTGTGTAACGGTGGGAGCGGAAACTTGATTGCTGTTAGTGAACCTAGATGGCGCCACCACACCTAGGTAAAAATGTTCCCCAATTCTTTCCAAGAAACGTGCACAAAATGCGGAGAGATAGCCACGCTATTTCACGCAACCTGGGCGTGCCCGCGCATCTGGCCCCAGGAAAACAATAGTATACAGGTTAATCCTATCGAGACATGGGAGGCAGCTCTTACCAGCTCATCTCTCGAAGATCAGCTACGTCTGATCCAGAGAGCCAAGGTGGGAGCCGTTGCATCTGGAGCCCTGGACGTTGGGCCCCACCCATGAACTACTCCCTTTCAACTTTTCACCCCTGCCCCCTTCCTTTGTGCTCACAATAAAAGTTCTACAACAACAACAAAAGCCGTTTTCTGCCCTTGGTTCGACAAATGCGGTCACGTAAGGAACAGTCGCTTGCGCAATCGGCCATTGCCATTTCAGGCAACCCCACAACCCTGGATTGCTGCGCATCTAAACGAAGCATATTGCGCGCTGTACCAACAGCAGTACGCATCGGTACTTCTATGTTTACGTGTGCTTTCGAAACTTCCACCCTTTGTCCCACCATTCTTACTGATATAAAAAGAATGTTTCCTAAATTTAAGCACAAATAGCTTGTTCAACAAGCTTATCAGATTTGCGTAATTTGCGTTTGCTTTTTCCTGCCTCCGCAAATCGCAGAGCCTCCTGGTATGACATCATGGGCTCTGTTTCGGGAAATGAGCTAGCTGGTCGCATGGCCATTCCTCTTTCTTGTAATTATACAGAGTATTTAAGAGAAGTTTCCGTCAAAAGGGGTGTCAGCATGATTCTAACGAGCCAATCTTTTGAATGAACCAAACTTCCAGTTTGTATTCATGGCCCCTTTAATTGATTTTATTCGTGTTCACTCTAACGAATTTTAGTAGTCACCTATTCATCAAAACACTTTCTTGGCACTCCTTGTTCTAGTTGGCCCTGCGCCATTAAAGGGGCATTGACACAAAAATTTTGCATCTTGTTTTTTTTGTTGCGATAAGTAGCCAGTGACCTACTTATAACCTGTAGAAACCTCATTTGCTTCAGCGTGCGACGGTTGTTTATTTAGAGGCATTTTAAATGCGGCCAGTCGCAGTTTCGGTTTCAGCGAGTGCCGCGAAACGATGGATTTTGTGGATTTTGTGTGAGCAAAGCTAACGTGCACGTGACCGTCGGAGGGATATCACAGAGCAGAGCCGCCGTAGCACTGTCGAATCCGCATAGACGGCAGTTTCTGCGAATGCCCCCACGTACTGATCTCGTGAGGCGCGTAATTAAAAAGCGACCGTGGATGTGACGCAGGCGCTGCGAGTGCAGATGGTACCGCGGCTAAAGAACGACGCGCGACGCTCGAGACGGTGGGTGGCAAGACGCGCGCTGGGAGCAGCCGGCCGGTCTGCCTACAGGTCCGCCTACAGATGTGTTCGGCTTAGCACTGCGGCGGATATTCGAGTGCCGCTCTCGTAAGCGGTGCAGATGACAATTTTTAATGCAACCCGCCATCGCATCATTAACTCCTTTCTCATGTAAGCCACCATGGTCGGGACTTGGGGACAATTTCGTGCAGCGGTAACAAGCTATCACTCGAGCTACCTGCGCCGGCCTGGGCCACTTCGCGGCCGTGGCCGCCGCCTGCACAGCGACCGTGCGGCTATCTCAGTGGGCTTTCCGTGCCTCCGGCGCGTTTTCGCATCCAATGGTAATAAACAGTAATAGAAACAGAGTGCCTGGAATCGCTGTAGAACTTTGGCAGCGGCCAGCTGCCCCATGAGCTGACGAAATCACGGCGCCTCCGCCGCCAACGATCGGGTCGTTCGTTCTCGAGAGCAGAAGCTCCGCCCTCCGGCTTTCCGATTGGAGCGGCGAGCCGGGCGAGCCGGCGAAAAACGCCGGCAGTGCGGAAGCGGCAAACACAAACTCGTGACGTGTTTGGATGTTGTTTATTTACACGATACCCTCGGGATGTCGATTGCGCGTGGTCCTCTGCTGGCTGCTCGGTTGCGTTTCGCACACTTTAAAATTGATTTTAAATATGTTCTAGGCTGTATTCGCCGCTGATATTTTGCAGATGATGTATATGTGTTCCCACCAATCTATCTCCGAAGTTACCTCGCCTTCAAAATTTTGTGTCAGTGCCCTTAAGGTTCAAACATCAACATCATCATTACGACGTTATCAAGGCTGCTCTTAGTGTTCCAAAAAGCGCGCGCACGCGCACACACCCACCCCCGCACACACGCACATATCAATAAGTTTCATCATCACTATCATCATCCTCATTATCATCAGCCTGGCTGTGTCCAGAACAAGACGAACGCCTGTCCCAAATATCTCCAGCCACGTTTATGCAGTACTAGCTGAGTCCATGCCTTAGACATAAACTTACATAAATGAGCTATGCAAGTTTGGCCGACCTCTATTGCGTTTGCGGTCTATTGGCAGCCACTATGTTAAAGGGGTGGTCCACCTGTTGTCCATTATGCGCGTAATGTGGCCGGCCCATTCCCAGTTACCTTGGCTTAATTTGAACTGGATTGCCATCCATTTTAGTCTGTTTCCTAATCCACACGGCTGTTTTCAAATCCCTCAGCGGGACCCTACCATTCTTCTTTTCATATCACGTTGGGCCGATCGAAGTTTCGTTTCTAGACTGAATTCTAACCAAAAGCAGCCCACCTCATGCTTGATGATGGCTGGATGTTTATGGCGCAAGGCCAACTGGGGCAAAAAACGCCAAAACAATAGTCATACATGAGGGGCGAAACCTTAAAGCAGCACTGACACCAATTTTCGGCGTTAATATTATTACACAGTTCGCTTCCTTCACTCAACAGAATACCGTGGCTGAAATATGAGCGGCCTGCGACCCGAAGAACATAGTTCAACTGGATCGCATTTATCGCGCCGACGGAGCAGCGCGCGTAGCGGCACTCAGCAAATGGACATCAGCGTGACATCACTCCAGGAGAGGAAAAAGAAGTGACGCGCAGCGCTCGCCAAAAACTCGTGACGTCACTTCACGCGCGCGGCCCCACGAGCGGCGAGCGGGCGCAACACCCTCTCAAGCGGGCGCCGGTGACGTCCGCACAAAGCGGTGAGGTCAAACCGGGAGGCTGTCATATGCGCCGTTCGGGATGAAAGCGCGGGAATTTGAAACAAACGATTTTCAGGCCGTTCAATGTAATTAACTATCGCGCGCTGAAGTATTTGAAGTGCTGTTCCAGGTTCCCCAGACCATTAAGCATCGATAAAAGCAATAAAAGTGTAACAGAAAATTTTCGTGTCAGTGCTCCTTTAAACACTAAGTAAAGTCAGCAAAAACAAAAGTAAAATCACAAAACGAGAATGAGCATGGCTGGTGTATACGGCCAGTTTTGATTATGCGTGATAAGAAATGAGGTTTAAAAACTTAATGTCTGACAAATACTCAAAGACACGTTTCACAGAAACCATGGCATCGTCACCAAGAAACAGCGATGGATGTAGGGGGATATGTTGTGTGTAGAGTTCTTTGAAGTGTTTGTGTCGTGTTGTGTGAAGTGCCTTGCATGTTATTAGTATGTGCACTACGGATAGGGCCTCTCCGCACCTGCTGCACTCGGGCCTAGGAGATCCCGTCAGCAGATACGAGTGCGTAGCATGGGTGTGCCCTATCCGTAGCCTACCCAAGGCGACTTCCGTGTGTCTATTGTGTGAGTCAGCTGGGTACCGTCCCAAGTGTGGCTTTATTACATGTAGTTTGTTGTCTGTCTGTTCGTCCCAGTGTGTTTGCCATGTTCTGCGCAAGTGTTGTCTTATGTGTGGCTTGAGGTCTGTGTAGGGTATCGTTGTAATGTCTACAGTGTTCCTGAGTGCAGCAGCAGCGGCCCTCTCGTCTGCCAACTCGTTCCCAGCGATCCCTGCGTGTCCTGGGACCCAGCAGAGGATCAGCTCATACTTTTGTGCATACACGGACATGATACTGTTTAATACAAGATTAACTATGTGGTTTTTTGGGGGCTTGTGGGATGACAGTGCGCGAACACCACTAAAAGAATCTGTATAGATGATGGAATTGGAATTTGATTTTCAAGAATGTGTCGTACAATCAGTAAAATTCCATACGCTTCTGCTGAAAAAATTGTTGTGTGGACGCTCATGGTTCTGGCTGCATTGAAATTTGGACCATGAGCAGCACACGACACCATAGTGGAGGTTTTAGAAGCGTCACTATAAAATTCTGCACATGTGTATTTAAACTGCAAAGACAGAAAGTGCTGCAGTATTGCAGCTCGTGGTACACGATTTTTGTCAAGTCTTATAAAAGAAAGGTCGCACGACACAGGGCGAACTTGCCAAGGCGGTAAACTGTTAGAAAAGGACGACCTGTACACATCTAAAAACGAAGCACTGAGATCCGAGGCTCGCTCTGTCACTCTAAGTAAAAAGGGCAGAGGAACGGATGGGCGATTTACAAAGAGCAGAGGTGTTGATGTATCGTTAAAGACAGGATAAAAAGGATGATTATTCAGCGACGAAATTTTAAAAGCATAAAGTCCATGTACGTCCGTTGGTTGTCAAGGCTCCACTTATTACACTCGGCATACAGACTCTCGACAGGGCTAGTGCGAAAAGCACCCGACGCAAGCCGTAGCCCCAAGTGTAGCACTGGGTCAAGCATTCGCAACGCTGTTTTAGTCGCCGACCCATATACCACACTGCCATAGTCTAAACGAGACGCAACCAAAGCAGTATAGAGCCGTAGTAGAGTTCTTTGTAGGAACCATACGATTGGTGGGAGACCCACCTCATGCTTATGGGGTATGGGGCCAAGATGGGGTAGTTTTCGCATAGCAAGTAGCATTCTGTGAACCCATCGGGGAAACAGCATAATATTGACCGAGCCTCAATAGAAGCGGCTTTAACATTGGTCGTTTGCTACGTTCCACCAGGATAAAAGAAATGGAGAAATTCTACATATGGCAATGTATCATAAAGTGACCCTTTATGTGGAATTAGTAAACGTTAAAGGCCCATGCCATTCCGAGGCGGAGTTTCTGAAAGCAACACAGTATATGCTGAATATATCACTGGTTCTGAAAGGCGGAGAAGCCTCAGTGCAACCACGAGGTCTGCATGCATTAGTCATCATAGCGACAGTTCTCCCTGCCATCCGTTTCGACGGAACCAGTGCTAAAACCACTACGAATTGTGTCACTCCTCTTGGTTATCGGGAGGCTTTCTGCAACAAGAGCGCAATAATTACTCGTGTAATCTCAAAATGTCTTCGTGGAAATTTATAATAAATGCATAAACTAAGAACTTGTATTAGTGGCTCGGGTCCCAAAACGAGCAGGTCGTATGGGGACGCATCTGGTCTCCCACGCGGCAGTCGAAAGCTCGATGGAACGCCTCTTCATTGGACAGCTGGGCGTTGATGCGCTTCCATTGCGGGATGCGATGCAGCAAGCGCCGTCCGTTGTCGGGGCTTTCGCACATCGAGTGGGCGTACGAAAGGTAGAACGCCTGCGATATTCAAATGAATTCGCGTCAGCAACCAATGGGTGCGTATACGGTCCATGGGTACAGATGCCCTACGGTTCTGATATGGTTAAACCACTGTTTCCACAATGAAACAAATAATTCAAAATTCAGCAGACCCTCATCAACTTCGAAATATCGGTTAAGTGGAAATTTTTTCTCCATGCACTTACCTCCCGTAGGTGCTATCCATTTGCCCCCATTATCTCGAAACATTTTTTCGGCGACTACGGATATCTTGAAATTTTGACAGATAAGACACAAGCCAAAGTACGCAGAAGCAGCTGATAAGGTCTCATTGCAAACATTTAGCTTCCACTACGCGCCAAAGGCGGTCCTGAACGGCATATTTAAAATTCCCGCATCCGGGGCGGTTTTCTGTCCAACTTGCCAAGCAACTGTGGAAATGATAACGTGCTCTTCACCGTGTCACCCATGGGTGGCACAGCTTGTACGCGGGTGATCACGGGTGTTTTATCCGTTAGTCTAACCCCGGTTGGACCAAGCCCTTAAAAGTGCACGAATGTGTTAACAGCTCTAGAGGTTGTTTCCGTGACTTGGCCATAGATATATGGCATTTCGCTTAACTCGAAACTCCGTTATTTCGACATTTTTAACGAATTTCAGTCTTTGAGTTAACGAGGAATTAGTTTGAGCAGTTACCAGAAATCTGGCTGCTCG
This sequence comes from Haemaphysalis longicornis, assembly GCF_048455015.1. Lineage (NCBI taxonomy): Eukaryota > Metazoa > Arthropoda > Arachnida > Ixodida > Ixodidae > Haemaphysalis > Haemaphysalis longicornis. Next base: position 170,580,875 of record NW_027526445.1, read on the forward strand.
CCCTGGAGATCATCATCGTTTTTAACAGAGGGCCTTCCTCATAGAAGGGTGACAAGTCTGTCTTAGCCATGGAGGCTACAAGCTTAAGAGACCCTCAACCTTGCACACCTGGTCCCATTCGATGGAGGTTGTAGCGGCTTCGTCTGTCGACAGGACCGCGGGGCCCTTGCCGACCATGTTCTCCACATATGCGCGGAAGACGTCTCTGGCAGGACCCAAGGCGGCGTTGCCGACCATAGCCAGCGCTTCTAGCTCAGGGCCCCAGCCCGATTGGTTCGCCTTATGTCGCCGAGAGTGCTGCGCTCTCATGCATGTACGCAGGTGGTCGAGCTTGGGGAGCACCATGGGAGACCTGTGCACGTCTGCACGGACGTTATGAACTGTCGGCGGCGGCAGCAACAGGCGAAGCATGCAACGGCAAAGCCGCGGGCCCAGCCGAGCAGCCTGCAGGGCCGGCCACAGTGGACTCTGCGGGTCGCGCAGTTCAACCGTCGATAGCCGCAAGAACAGCACCTGGGTTAGGAAGGAGATGAGACTTGTATACCATGCACAGTGTTGTACGGAACGGCGTTCGTGGAACTAGTGCTTTTTTGGAGGAACAGAGGAACGCCACCGTTACATTAAGGGTCAGTGGAACTGTAACGGTAACTCGTTAGGTTTATGAAGAAACGGCAGGAACGGCGTTCTTTCTGCAAACGTTACATTGCTAGGACTTGGCTGTTTTTGATGCCAAGGCTCGAGGACAAAAATCCGCAAGTCGCTATTGTGTTCCTCTTCCAACAAGCTGACCAATTTGCTCACGCCCTTCAGCGGAACGTGCTTCCTCGCAGGTCAAAGGCAGAAGGGTGACCACAGCGCGCCGCACGCAGCTTGTGCTTGCTTTCATGCCGGTCGAGCTTTCCACGGGTGAATAGCGCAGCCGCGAGAATGCTTTTCACTTGTCATCGTTTGTCTGGAGAGGCCAGGATGCGCGTCTGGGAACGGTTGTCTAAGTCCGAGCGGCGCTACAGTTCCCTTATGAAACTACCGTATCTGTATATTGTCAGGGGTAATTACCGAATTAGAACGCGCGAGGTGCGGGTGCATTGCTATCAGGGGAGTTGCGCTCACTGTGAGGTCCTTCGAAGGGTCACGGGCTATCAATAGGGCTGGGCTGTACTGCTCGAAGTTACAGAGTACGCACGCAATATCTAACGGGAGTGGGCCGACGGAGTGCCAGGTCCTTTTGTATCGCACGCTTCATGTTGACAAAGCTAGCACAGGAATTTAGTCATTGTTGGGCACAGTTTCGTCGCGCCGTAAGGGCAACACCTGAGAGAGGCCGCCCAAACATGGACGGCAAGCGTTCCGAGTTGCTTTAATTGGTCTGTTTCAACCTGTGCTTTCATCTTTTGTAGTTTGATTGATTTTGACGCACGTGATTACGCTCCGTGTTATTTCCCGTGCTTTTCTCTTATGCGTATTTCTAACCACAGCAACCGATTTGTGCGTCGCGTCCACATATTTGGCTATCTTTGATTGTTTCCTTTATCTACTACCATGATTGTGTTCGGCATACTTTGTAATTCTTGCACGTAAATTTCATGTGTGACTACGCTATCCTCTTCCGACTTAAACCTGTATTTCGAACCTCGTAGCCAATATTTGTTCTGCTCTGTTTTGTTAATCGTAAATTTCTGTCGTATGATCCGCAAAGCTTCACTTTTGTAACCCCCTTACTCAATTCCCTGCAAAGGGCCTGTAAGGTATTTTAAATAAACTGCCATATTGAATAACCATTCATTAAATGACTATGTATTGTTACTTTCCGATGGCACAGTTTCTTATGGAAGAAATTTAATTATGTTCCTGCATGCGAGCAAATTTATATTTGCTCATCTGAAGTGCTGTAACTTTACGCTGCATTTGTAAGACCGAAGTGGAAAGTGCTATATGTGTTGGATTTGTAATAGACGAGCACCAAAATCGCAGTTAGACATGTCTTGAGTTTGTCCGGCGCTCCCTGAAAAACTCCGTCTAGGAGCGTTTCTTTGGATTCTTTTTATCTCCAGATAATCTGCTGCCGGCGGTGTTCCAATTCGTATAATATACGCAGTTCGGTGTGAGTTTTAAATTTGCCTCAGGAATATCCGACACCGTATGTTAATTAAAAAAAAGTGAAATGTAACGTTAATTTAACGACACGTTTCAATATTCGAAGTGGAACTGGAACGCGTTCCTTTCGCAATGAGGAACTTGTAACGGGAACTCGTTTCAAAATTGCGAAGGAACGAGGAACGAGCTTTCGTTCATATTTTAGAGGAACGTGTACAACACTGCGTCTCACCAACTGTAACACTTTGCGTGTGTTTGGTATATATCCTGCACACTGTATATTACAATCTGGTTATACGTTAGGGTTACGTCTTTTACCATTACCACAGACACCACCACACTGGTGGTGTCTGTACAACAGTGGATACTACAAACATCTGTATGCAGATTTCAGACGCGATGGTCTCACCTTCTTGTGGTCATCGTAGGCGCAGTCGTAATCGCTTTCGTCGTCGTAGGAAGTGCTTCGAAGCAAGCCAGTGCGAAACCGTGACTCACGGAACCGTTGGTACGTGGCCAAGGCCTCTGACTGTAGCGCTAGTCTTCGGTTCGCCGATTTCATGTTGCTACTGCTTTCGTAGCGTTCGAACAAGAAGAGGACCTGCATATAAAAATACGCCATTCCAAGTGCTATCCAAAGGAGCCACTGACGTTCAGGGTATCAGTTCCAACTGACGGTCTCTTCTGCCATTGTGATTATGAACGAACACGTCACAAACACCAGGGTTTGAATTACTGTGTTGTTGGTACGCATATAAAACGAATTTTCGAGAGCGAAAGTTGCTACAGCTCTTTCTTGAAACTCGAAAGTGAAGGATGCAAGCGTTCTCTCGAAAGATCACGGCGCGGCGCAACCTGCGGTGACCACGCACGGGCTAAGCATAAAGCAGCCTCTTTCCGCAGCGCCCAAAACGGTCTTCCGTCACCGCGTCCACGCCGCACTGTGTGCACCGGTGTGCACTGTGTGCACCGGTGTGCACTGTGTCTTCATACAATCTGCCCTGGCGCACGCGAATTTCACGTCGCGCCCAGGTTGGTTAGTGGGATCTGCAAAATTCGCCGGTGGCGTCATAAGTAACTCTAGGACGTCGCGTTGTGGTGGTGGTTCATGCTTGACATTAACTCTTCGCTCGATAATCACAAGCTTAAAGGGGCCATGAAGATAAAACGCGTTTGTTCATTCGAAAGATTGCGGGGGATAGCGTGGTTATAAAAACACTGACACGACGAAAGCCTAACTTAAATAAGTTGCACAATGAAGAAAACAGATTACACATGTGACGCACTAGCAACTTTTGCACTTACAACCTAGGAAGTGGTTTGGGGGAATTGGTGCGATTGGCTGCAGCCGATGAAATCCGAAGCAAATAAACAGGTTAATACGGATTATAAGCGCGCAAAGCGAGCTGTCGGTGCTTAAATGTAGTGATAATTCTTTCTATAGCAGTAATAATATTGGGCTAAGAAATAAAATTCACGAAAGAACCCGTAAACAGAAGCACTATACTGCGTACGGCACGCACTATGGCGGCCGACACAGCACAGCCTTCAGGCGCGTTGCGCTTGTCTGACACGGCACGGGCCAAGGGGCATAAGCGACACAGCCACTTACGTGACACTTCCTGCGGAGTCGTACGCAATATTTTACCACGCGATTACGATCACCGTGACAATAAGCGTGGAACAAATCCTGTTAATAAAACCGTGTCCATGTGCGAACAGTTGGCCTTGAGCGGTATCGTTCCGCCATCTAAGAAAGCAAATGGTAACCTGGCTAACAAGAATTTAAAGCCGTTCCACTCAGTGTGAAAGCTGTTGGAAGTGCAGAGCAGTGATTGTCCATAATGAGCTGTAGCGCAGTTATCCGCTCACTGCGGCCACCAATTACGCTCTTCCCAGCCCTGTTTCACTCCTCTCCTCATGAATAGAGCGAAGGTTTGTCCAATGCAATTCAAATTTCGCGCCTTCGGAGTGAGCGCGCGCCCCCTGCCTGAAACTGCGCCAGCGGGAGTTCTGTTCTTTTTGTACTTGATTTTCCTTCCGCACGTGCCGGCGTTGCACTGGCACTTTTTTATTTCTATAGCTATCGTAAAAACTACGCCCACCTTCCCCTCGCGGGAACCCTGGTGTGATGCGACGCTGAAGGGGGTTCCATTGTGCGTTTCCGTTGGGTCGATTACTCGAATTGCGTGAGCAATCGTCGGGTAATGCGAGAGAGAGAGAGAGAGAGAGAGAGAGAGAGAGAGAGAGAGAGAGAGAGAGAGAGAGAGAGAGAGAGAGCAAGCGCAGCGCGGACGACCGTCGACTGAGAGACCGGCCGGAGCGCGGCACTCCGCTTATATGCGCAGCGCGCCCGAAGGAGAGGAGACCGCGGAGAGAGAGGGCGCTGCACATGCGCACAGTGCGCTTGCTCCGCGCGCAGCGCAGCCCACCGGTGGAGTGAGAGTGCGCTGCGCCACGCGCCCGCAGATGTTGGGCGAGAGTGTGTGCTATCGGAGAGAGGAGAGGGGGTGAGCGGAGGAGAGACGCAGCTTTGCGGACGCGGACGACGACGACGGACGCAGGACAGGGCCGCCGGCAAGAAATGCTCCTCTCAGCGTCGCATTTAAAAAACCAACCTAACCAGCGTTCCTAACTAAATGAACGCGAGTGCTGCCGGTTATTTATGCATATTTTGCCTCAGATGTACCTGGAGTTTTCGTTGCGCTAAACAATGGTGATATAAATGGCCAGCATCAGCGGTACACGAGTTTCGAATGGTTATGACTATATAAACCGCTTGGCTTTCGAAGCCGCTGTGGGATGCCGCTACGACGGGTCTCCGCAACGACGGTACGCCGTGGCGCTATACGTGGGTCTAGCGAGCAAGATACCACGATAAGTCAAGCCCGAAAAGTGCTCTGCACTTATAAAGTGGCTCCAATCCACGCTGTGAAGGTGGTAGGAAAGAAAAGCTTTAAACGACGCCCACAACAATTACCCATGCGACGTCACTTGAATCCACACACGTGGCTCTACAAAGAGGGAAACGAGAGACTCTGCAAGCTGTAACTTGGAATCCTCGGGGGCGGCGTCCCGAACGCTGCCGCGTCGGTTACAGCCGGGCTAGAGCGGTCGACGCCACCGCCATAGCCCGGCCCTGCGTCGGCAGAAAGAAAATGGAGAAAAGCTTCTTTCGAAGGATGAGACACTGGAACCAAGCCATTCTCATGTGTTAGCTCGGGGCTTCACCATCGCGCGACACAAGCGCGGACACCGAACCAATTCGGCATGTGAGCTTAGTGATTTCCATTTATTCCGATTTAAACTAGTTAGTTTAGTAAGTTTGATAATTGCGAGAAAGCTAAGGGAACTTTTATAATCGCTGTTTAGTAGGACCAGTTGCTGCTTCCGCTTTTTTAATACCTCTTAAAACCCAAAAGAATCGGTATTCATCAATTTAGAAAACGCAGTCCCATTCGTGGCAAGCAGTGCGCAAAAGGTGACGTTTCTCTAGCGGCCAGATGTCTGTATGTGGTTTGTACAATTTGCTTTCCCGCTCTGCAAACTAATCCTTAACGTATGTTTGCCGTAGGACCACTTCATTCCGTTGTGTGCGGATTACCCTGGAGGTGCTGTCGAACCAGTCAATCAAGCCGTGATAAGGCACCTCAAAATAGACGTGAAGCTGCGCCAAAACAGGCTCAAAACAACCGTCGCTAAAGAAGACGACAAAGCCGCACTGCAGACGCGTCCGTAGGCGAGCAGGCACCTCCGTGCGGGAAACGCTGGGTAAATTCGCCGTGCCATCTACAGTTTGCCACGTGAGTGAAACCTTTCGCCACCTCCGCTTCCCTCTCCCCCCGCCCGCCACCTCCGCCGCGTTGCGAGTTTATTGTCCCGCACGCCGTGAAATAACCGTTGGCGGGTAGAGGTAGAAAGCTTTGCTTTATAATGTTTGTGCCATGGGTTGCAGCCTTAGTCAACATACTAAGGTTTCTTTTATAAACCGGCCCTAGAGAGGTTATTGTCGGCGTCACGAAATACGATGTTGTCAGAGAATTAAAATTTTGACCTACATTGTTTAATTTGTCAGTGATAAAAGCATCGGTTACTGCCGTACTAGCGATGAGGGCGCTATGGAAACCAAATCTTTCGAATAAAACAAACTCTGATTTCGCATTCATGGCCTCTTTAAGTGTGACATAATTCAATGGTTCGTCCCTCTCGAATACCGACCTTATGAAGCTTAAAGCGCGAGAGAATTGCACGGCTGGTGCATACGATTTCCATGCGACTGATCGTTACGACTGATCGTTAGGGCCGATTCTGGCGTCGGTCGCTGTTCGGAGGAGGCTCACGACGTGCGAATGGCAAGCCAGGTGCAGTAGTGCATTGCTGCGATCGCCGTGAGACCCCAGCCAATGAGAGCCCGCTAAGAAAGTTTCTTTCAAAGCCCCGGGGAGGCGCCTGTGGTTATTCCGAGTACTTCCTGAGGAGCAGCTCTGCGCCGCTGCCGCCGCCGCCGACCCGTTCGCTCTCCGCCTGGCAGACCCATGCTGTCAGCGGTACCTACAGCATGAACGAGCGGAATCACTGGTGCTAAATGTTCTCACACAGCTGTACTGAAGATATAAAAATTCAGTGTTTAATGTAAAAGCACTAATAATTTTCACTTCAAGTTGATTCACTTCAAGTTGTGCGGCTACATTTTTGTGCTGTGTATTTCCGTGTATTGTATGTGCTGTATTGCTTGGGCCCAAACCGGGCCTGCAGTATGTACTAAATAAATAAATAAATAAATAAATAAATGTTTTCTTTTTCTGCTCGGATTTCTCTTGCACATGTCTCTTGCGCCTAAAGAGGGAGGCTACCATGGAGCAAAAGCAGTGGGCGGAGCGGCGCCGACGATGCATCGCACGCGTGCATCGGACCATGTGTCTCAAATTCACGCGTACGACTAGCCGTGGCGACAGCCGTAACGATCAGGCGGATACCAATCGCATGCGTCTCGCGCTTATAAGAGCCGCCCTGATGAGTACCCGATGAGGCTGTCTATTTTTCCGTAACAAAAAACAAAACAAAACAAAAACGCACGCACGCACGCACACACGCGCGCACTCGCACTCGCACACGCACGCGCGCCCGCGCTCAAACACACGCACTCACACACAGACACACAAACACGTACGCACGCACACACACACGCACACGCGCGCACGCTCACACACACACACGCACACAGGCAAGCACGCGCACATGCGCACACACGCACACACGCGCACACACACACGCGCGCGCGCGCGCACACACACACACACACACACACACACACACACACACACACACACACACACACACACACACACACACACACACACACACACACACACACACACACACACACACACACACACACACACACACACACACAGAAATAGAGAGAGAGAGAGAGATACGATAAGTTTTTGTGAGTGCGGCACAAGGAATTTCTTCCTCCGTGACGCGGCAGGTTCACCTTCATTTCCCTGAGATGACGTCGAACGCTCCTGCGAGTGCGGAGGTCCAACCAGCGCTGCTTGGAGAGCTTCGCCTCTAGGGCGTCCTTTACCTTCGCCACGACGGCGCGCACCGAGCTGAAGCTCAGGAGGCCGCGGACCGCCGCGTACCGCACGTACTCAGCCTCGTCGTTCGTGAGGGCGTCGTCGAGGATAAGGCGTGTGCACCGGTGATCCCTGGGAAAAGAAAATAGAATTAGGAACCATTGCACTATGTAAAGGTGGATGGCCGGCGAAACTGTGTAAAATACGCATCACACCATAGATTGTTACAGAATGCACACGGATTATGGCTTTGCGATTCGTGAATGAAACTTGGAAAGATTAGAGTGTTATCATAGAAAACATGGAACTGTCTGTTTAGTATTCGTAAGAACCCATGGGTTGACAGCTCACACGAATTTCAACTTACCTACTTCAGGGTGAATTGCTATTAATGAAAAGTAAATAAACCTCGTCGCAATGACACACGTCTTCGCGGCCATTTGTCACGTAATTTTTTTGCGGAGAAACATTTTATAAAACAAGAGTTGTGGCAGGAGTTTTCTTTCATCACACCCTTCCTGTAAATGTCCATGTAAACTGACAGCAAGCGCCTATTCTGTAAACTCGGCAACTTTACTGTGAACCAATTACCTTTGAAAAGTCGTATTAACGGCGAAGTTTAATGTAATTATTATTGAAAAAGTTTTCATAAAACGAGTTACAGCCGTTTTCTGCTGAGAACTAATGCTGAAAGTTGGTCGAGTCGGTGGCTAACTAGGAAATTCACTGTGAAAGCGAATATTCCCAGACGGACTAAGCTTAAGAAGCGACGAAACACGCTCGAACGAAGGGCGGGCGAGATAAAACTAAGTTGACGTTCTGTGCTTTTACCATGCTTTTACCATGTCCCGCAAAATGTAACCAGTGCCATACCTGCATCCCACGCCCACCCAACTAATAAAACTAGAGGCAGATCTCCGTAAGTTCTACCGCATTGCCCTCGGCGTGCCCCTCTACGCTCCTACTAACATCTTATCAAGACAGGCACATATAACACTATTCAGATACACAAACAAGCCCAACTTCAGCCCCTTCAGACATCTCACCAGGGTCGGGCACTCTTGCAGACGATGACCTACCCTACTGCGTCGCTTCCTCCAATCCTCACAACACACCCTCCTTGGACAACGTTCCCTCGTATTTGCATACAATCCCTACCTAAGAATATGAACCCTTCCCGGCATGCATCCCGCCGCCTTCTACGCTGCAACGCCCTCACCAAGCATGGCTCCTTCCTAGAAAGAAAGGATCGGCGGTTTTACAGACCCCAATCATTTTTCCTTTACGCAAACAGGAACCGCAGCCTTTTTTACGCCACTCATCGCTGGTTTCCGCACAAACGTATTTTTTCTTCCCGCCAGATGCCACCTCCCTAGAGGATCACTCCATTACTCTTGCAATAGAGCATGCTGATGTCTCAACCTCCACCGAACACCCCACTAACATCATCACAGATTCGCAATCCGCCATCCGAAATTATCTACGCTATACCGGCAACCCATTTTCTTCTAACCTGGTGACTGACACTCTTAACAGCCATCCTTCTCACCTCGTTGTCCTGCTATGGGTACCTTGCCACGCTAACATGAACGGCAACGCAACAGTGAACGCGCTTTACCGAGATCTATCCCCGGGTCCGTCTATGCTCTGGGCAACCTCCTACCATCCTCCTTCCACTCGTCTTCACGATCACGCAACCCCTAAATTTACTTCACTCCCATATCGCATCAACCACCAAGCCTCCCTAATCCAGACCCACGCCTCATCGCCCCAAAACCGTTCTCCGCCAGCTCATACCCGCTCCCTCCTATATTACATTCTACATCACATACGTAAGTGCTCCGGTCCCCCAATCTTTCCTTATTGTGGCGCATTCACCTCCATTACCCACTGCTTCTGGGACTGCCACACACCCAACCTTCTGCGCCCCCTTTCCCGCATCACCTTATGGGACACTTGGCTGGCTCCCCCACCCGGAACAGACATTAAGGCCGCCTAGGAGGTTCTCTGCCTTCATGTCCAGAAGATCTCCAAGGACATTGTGGACGCTATGGAGACTTTGACGCCTCAGCCTCCATAGTTTAGCTGACCTGGACTTAGCTCTGTGACTGGGCCATAAAAGTTTTCACTCTCTCTCTCTCTCTCTCTCCAAATAAGAGCGTGAATTCATCGGAGATAGGTAGAAAAATTTTCTATCCACAATTCAGCACTTCCATCAGAACCATAGTTCGGTCACTGATTCTCAATTACTTCTAATGCCTTCCATCACTTCCTTGAGCTGCAGATATTTGCATAGAGACTTTAATTTACTGCACAAATTCTCTATGATAGGATTACTTATGCAGACCTTCTTAGCTACCAATAGCTTAATGAATCAGAGGAGCCCACAAGATCCCATAACCGGTTCGGTAAGCGTACAAAAGTGAGTAAGCCTCACACGTTTTGGATGCCGTTAACTACAGCTTGCAAACGGAGTTTTATCTCGTAGTTAAGACTGATGATCTCCGGACTTGCTGAGAGAGAAACAAACAATGCTCGGGACCTTTACTGAAATAAAGTGCTGCTAAATATACGAAGCCCTCAACTTATTCACGCTAGCGGAATGAATGACATATGAAAGTGAGGAATCTTAGATGATGCAAGATATGTGTATTCTACGCGCACATAACCATGCTTCAGAGGGAACATTCCTTAATACTAACTGGCCTAAGTGTAGTAAAGGAGCCATGAAGAGAAAATACAACTTCGTGTAATTTGAAAGAACTAGGATTCAGTATCTCACTCAGCTCCATTACAGCCCCAAAAGATGTTTTTAACGAAAAAAAAAAGCAAGAAGTATTTAAACACTTTCAAATTCTGCGCCACAGTGACGTGTTATGAGCAAGAATGACGTCATACGGGCCAACAATAAAACATAATTTTCAGTGTGTTAACTGCACGCTAGCATTCAAGTGTTACGGTCAAATGGAACTAGAGGCGACATTACAGACGTCCAGTCATGTGTCGTCGCGACAGGTCAGTTAGGCGGCCGCCAATCGCACAAACAAGGTTCCGTATAGTTATAGAAAAGTTGCGAGAAATTGGCTAGGGGGTCGCGACTGCTTCACACGTTTTATTTAATATCTCCGTTATTTGTTCGAAGATTGCGATGATATTGGTATCATTGTTATCGGGACTAAGCAGTATTTCTAATAAAACCAACTTGTATTTTGTCTTCATGGCTCCTTTAAGTTTAGGTTGCGTAATCAGTATACTTGCCTGGTAAGGAGAGACTCCGACCGCGTGTCATCAGCCGCCGCTGATATGAAGAGGTCGACGTGGCGCACCAAACGGTAGCCGAGCATATTGAGCACCGTCTGAGGACTACTGTCGTGCACAAATTGCACGAGCGGCATGATCAGCGGCTCTTGCTGAACCTTGACTGCACTAATGTTCCATCGAAGGCCAATCAGCACTGCTTCAAGGTAGGACCGTGGCAGGACCTCGGTGTCGTGTCGCTCGAGAGACTTAGACGAAAGGCGGTGGTAGCTCAAACTTTTCAGCTGCCGGTTGAATTCGGCGACATCTGCCGCAAGCTCACGGAAGCGCGATCCGTTAGGATGTAACACCCGCATGGCGTCTAGCACGTCGCCGGCGTCATCAGAAGCCGCGAGGTTTCCAGGGGCAAGCCGCGCAGTTCCATTGGAGAGGCCTTTCAGCTCGACAAGGGGAGCCAGCGCCATGAGTCGCTGGAGATTTCCCGCTACCTTCCACACGTCCGGGAGGGAGACATTACCGTCGTAAGGCCACGCGCCCAGGCCCGTAAGATTGAGAAGTGCCTTCAACGGTGCCTTGTCGTTCCGTCTGATGGTGCCCAGGTGTGCGCAGTCGTGCCATAGGCGCCTGGCGGCAATTACCATAGGAACCTCCCCTACTGAGTCGTTGTTGTCTCTGAGAAAAGACATCACTCGAAGCACAGCCTGCTGAGCCAGTTGGTCCTCCTCCGTGCCGTTTAATGAAGTTGGTGCGCATACGTGCCCGTAGAAGTTTCGGCAAGGATGCACGTTGGCGTCCACTGAACGGAATAGTTTCCCCGCATGTTTCCGGAACAGCTGGCTCTGGCAGGAGGAGCGATTCACAGTCTTTGCTGACCCGGGGTTAGAGTGGGGACTGTAAAGCCACGGAAGGTCTGTGCTGTCTTCATTTTCCGTGATTTCCCACACCTCCTGACGCCAAGCACGAATAACAGAGCCGGCCGCTGTTACAGCGGACAAGAATGCAAAGATGACGACAAGTGGTACAATGACGCCGTGGCCAGAAATGGTCTTGAAGTATTCTCTGCGCGACGTGTTTTCAGCGTTTGAAATTATAGTGTCCGTTGATGCTGCCACCGCTACATGCTTTTCGATTTCCCCCTCATTTAGAAAACCAGGTTGGCGCGTAAAGGAGCCGTACTTGGAAAAGTTCGAGCAGCCTCGGCCGAGGGGTATACCTGGCATAGTAACGTCATTCGGTTGCAGCGAGGTAGTGGGGTGGACGTCAACTTCAGTGACTGGTTCGGTTTGGTGAGATAAGGTCAGGCGGCACAGCTCAGCCCCTGGCAAGTGTAAGTCGGTCGACGTCATTTGCACCCCAACAGGTTCTGGCTGTTCGACGTGTTCTGAAGAGGAGTTCCCGTTTGACAGTGTCGGTAAAAATGAAGGAGGAACGGCGGCGGCTTCGGGAAAAATAACCTTCAGACTTGGGAGGGATTGTTGGTATTTTACTGCATCTAATGAGGCTTGAAAAGAACGTGATGACTCCGGCTTTTTGTTGGGGTCATTTTGTTCCCGCCGTGGTGATGCTTGTTGGGGAAAATCTGGCTCTGCTGCAGTAGCATCTGCTGTTTTCGAGGCGGAAAGGCCTTCAAAAAAGTGTGCTGGCAGGGAGCCTTGAGACAGAGAAGGCCGCCAGGAACAGCTCTTGAAAAGGGTCGGCTCGTTGAACATTGCCATCGCATCAAAGTAGACACGCGGCCTAATCGTGCCCTGCCCGAAAGGAGACTGTACCGGAAAAGGGGATCTGGAGAACGACGCATAGGCATGATTCTCGAACCGCTGTCTGCGTACGACGGTGGCGGCCTGCGTTCTTGTACGGGGCAGTGGTTTTGTGGTGTGAAGCTTCATCAAGTAGTGTTGGAAATCGCGAGTCGGATTGCTGTGCTGGCGCCATCGTTGCTGAGAAGGGGATCCAGGCCGTACGATGCGGCGGCTCGTGGCACGCACATTAACGTTGCCAGTGTTACTTCGTTCCGTTGGGCGCTGCTTCACCTCTACAAGAACCGATCGGGAAGGATTCCTCTGCCGTGGCGTTGAATCCCTTTGGTTGGTCACAGTGTGAGGCTTCGAGGCGGTTGCCATATTGGTCAGAAACTTGCCGGTGCTCTCAACGAAGCGAGTGCGTTTCCCTGAAAGCGACGTTCCAAAGTGTCTCAAAGAGGTGTTGCTAGTGTAACGCCTGATTTGTGACCCTGGTATGCAGCGGTCCCTGGAGTCCTCGTCGCTCACGGCGGAGTGTCTGCTCTGGCGTGGATAAACACGTGTCGTTGAGGGCGGTTCGCTGTAATCGGCAGGCTCGTCCGGTTGGGATGGAATACTCTTTGGCCGCAGTTGGTGGCTTCGGGCTTGTATTTCTCTACCATCTTTTAAGCGGTTTTCGGAGATGGACGATGACAGCTCACTTAACAAAACCGCTTCACCATCTTTGTCTTTCTTCACAAATGAAACCTTGCTAGAGCAGCTTTTAAGTTGTAGACGTTCTTCGTGTTTGGCAGTTTTCGGGATGTTGGGGTAAAATCTTTGCTTTGTTCTCCGCTCGTGCTGGCTGTCGTCCGATACACTAACGTCGACGTCAGCACTGAGGCCCCCGACATCAGAGGTAACAGACGTCTTCAGGTGGACATCCTTGTAGGCTGTAGGCCGCCATAACTTATTTTCACAAGTTCTGGGACCCACGTTGGATTCGAATTGGCTGGAGGAAACCCGGCAGAGGGGAGTTCTCGTGCCACCGTAATCGTCCGTCTCCAACGGCTGTTCACGCGACTCTCGGCTAGCACTATCTATATTCGCTGGTCCTTCCTGTACAAGACTACGCACTCGGCCGGGTGCCTTTCGCATGTGTAATTTGCTACGAAGTTTCAAAACCGGCTGCTTTGGCTGTTCTTCCTCTGTGCATTCGTTACTTATTTGGCACAACGTTGAACGAGACGGCTGGTGGGTATAAAGGTGTTGCGTTTTACGCCTTGCGATTCTCATAGTGTCGTGTCGCTCGCAAAGGGGGGTTTCACCGTCGTCATTATTGTTCGTTTCAGTCCGTTCGCGTGTCTTCCTCGAGATTGTAGTGTATTTGCCTAAGGGCACGAGCAAAAGCTGCACGCTTTCCGCTGCTTTGCCGCTGTTCCCAGTGCTCATCTTTGACCGTGATTGCGACTCGCCTATTGTCACACCTACGATTTTCCATTTCTTCTTCTTAGCTTTCACCTTGTTTGAACGTTTCAACTTGTGCCTAAATATGTGTCCACTTCCGTTTCTGGTCGGTTTACCCTTGCGTTTCAAATCGTTCTCAGCGTCGTCGTCTGTTCCTCCACTCACATTCACCGAGGAGTTCATCACACCCCCAAGTTTAGAATTAATGCCGGAAAGTGATTTACAGAAGCGACGCGCTTCATTTGAGAAGTTCGTCGTGACGGACTCCAAAACGGAACACGTGGTTAACAGGCTTGCGTAGTCTTTCTCTTTTCTGTTGGTGTTATCTGGAGAAGATTGCTTGTCGCTGGTTTCGTCTGTTGAAGACATACTGTTGCTGGCTTCATCTGACGAAGGTGGTCTCTGGAGTGTGGCGGAAGCCCATCGTCGCACAGCTGTCATTTTTATTTCAGTCTGCGTGGGCGACACGCGGTCATGTTTCCCGCCTACGTCTTGCGGCGATGACTGAGTCATCTTTGGAGGCGCATTTCTTGGTAGTGTGGGCGCTTTAGGAGACGTGGGGCGGGGAGAGAAATGAACTGATGGAGTCTTAGTAGTGCCTTGTGATCCAAACTCCCCCATTAGAGCATCAAGAGTGCCGTGTATAAGACCCATGTCCGGCGGGTTTGGCTTTTCAGTGTCCCGCGATCGATCTTCAGTGATGCGTCCACGCTTCCCACTCTTTCCAGATGTAAAACGCTTCCCTGTACTTTCGCGAAGTTTGTCGGGTTTATCTGCTGCGGGGTGTTCTTCAGTGTCGCCATTTGTGCCCACACGCCAGGCCACTTCGTACTTCGGTAAAACAGAGAATCCGCCTTGTCCGGCCATTTCACTTTTTTCATCGATAGAACTGTCACTCTTTTCGAAGATAACGTCAGCTTTTTTAGCGATTTTAGACTGCTTGATTTTTTCAACGCCGCTTTTCTTGGGCGGGCTACGTTCGGAAGAATTTGTAGTTTCTTCGCTGGGCACAGCGGATGGCAAATCTGAGTTAGGTGGAACCACGAGGGGCGGTGTCTTTGGCTGCAAGAAGGAGCTTCCTTGAGATAAAATATGGCTTCTCGATTTGGCACGAACCAGTGAGTATGATGATTTATGCGCCATAACTGTGTTCTTCACGTTCATATGTGGC
The DNA here is from genome assembly GCF_048455015.1 of Haemaphysalis longicornis. NCBI lineage: Eukaryota > Metazoa > Arthropoda > Arachnida > Ixodida > Ixodidae > Haemaphysalis > Haemaphysalis longicornis. The sequence goes on from NW_027526445.1 coordinate 170,596,165, forward strand.
CTGCTTTCACTTGTGGTAGACCTGACGCCAACCCCGAGTCCAAAAGGTGTAAGGCCGAGCTTCGGGTTACCTTGTTGACGCGAAGGCGATGACGTTCGTGCATTTGAAGACAAGCTTCTGGAGTCTGCCGCAGTGCTTGAGGGCGCGCAATCGTGTACAAGATGCACTGAGGCGGCTGAGGTAGGCTGATCCGAACGGGCACCTTTGTCTTGAGAGCGGAAGTTTGTGCGACCGAAGGCCTCTAGCGATGCGTCCGCATGTAGAGCTGGAAACCTTGACGTCTTTGCGGTGAACGGGCCGCGCGCTGCGCCTGAGACGTTCTATTGATGCTTAAGCTTGTGGGAAGACAACGTATTGCTGGCCATTGCAGACGCCTTCGGGACGTGGCGCACACAGACGGGTAGTAAAGCTCCGGGGGATGATTCCGAAAAACGGTCGCTCATGTCCGCGTGATGATGATTAGGGTGCGGGTAAAGCTGTTGACACACAGATGCACAAGGATTGGCCATAAATAAATCGTTGATTGCGCCCACTGTTAAAGGGGCACTGACACAAAAATTTTGCATCTTGTTTTTTTTTTGTTGCGATAAGTAGCTAGTGACCTACTTATAACCTGTAGAAACCTCATTTGCTTCAGCGTGCGACGGTTGTTTAATTAGAGGCATTCTCAATGCGGCCAGTCGCAGTTTCGGTTTGAGCGAGTGCCGCGAAACGATGGATTTTGTGGATTTTGTGTGAACAAAGCTGACCACGTGATCGTCGGAGGGATATCACAGAGCAGAGCCGCCGCAGCACTCTCGAATCCGCATCGACGGCAGTTTCTGCGAATGCCCCCACGTACTGATCTCGTGAGGCGCTTAATTAAGAAGCGACCATGGATGTGACGCAGGCGCTGCGAGTGCAAATGCTACCGCGGCTAAAGAATGACGCGCGACGCTCGAGACGGTGGGTGGCAAGACGCGCGCTGGGAGCAGCCGGCCAGTCTGCCTACAGGTTCGCCTATAGATGTGTTCGGCTCAGCACTGCGGCGGATATTCGAGTGCCGCTCTCGTAAGCGGTTCAGATGACAATTTTTAATGCAACCCGCCATCGCATCATTAACTCCTACCGCGGCTAAAGAACGACGCGCGACGCTCGAGACGGTGGGTGGCAAGACGCGCGCTGGGAGCAGCCGGCCGGTCTGCCTACAGGTTCGCCTATAGATGTGTTCGGCTCAGCACTGCGGCGGATATTCGAGTGCCGCTCTCGTAAGCGGTGCAGATGACAATTTTTAATGCAACCCGCCATCGCATCATTAACTCCTTTCTCATGTAAGCTACCATGGTCGGGACTTGGGGACAATTTCGTGCAGCGGTAACAAGCTATCACTCGAGCTACCTGCGCCGGCCTGGGCCACTTCGCGGCCGTGGCCGCCGCCTGCACAGCGACCGTGCGGCTAGCTCAGTGAGCTTTTCGTGCCTCCGGCGCGTTTTCGCATCCAATGGTAATAAACAGTAATAGAAACAGAGTGCCTGGAATCGCTGTAGAACTTTGGTCGCGGCCAGCTGCCCGATTAGCTGACGAAATCACGGCGCCTTCGCCGCCAACGGTCGGGTCGTTCGTTCTCGAGAGCAAAAGCTCCGCCCTCCGGCCCTCCGATTGGAGCGGCGAGCCGGGCGAGCCGGCGAAAAACGCCGGTAGTGCGGAAGCGGCAAACACAAACTCGTGACGTGTTTGGATGTTGTTTATTTACAATTGCGCGTGGTCCTCTGCTGGTTGCTCGGTTGCGTTTCGCACACTTCAAAATTGATTTTAAATATGTTCTAGGCTGTATTCGCCGCTGATATTTTGCAGATGATGTAAATGTGTTCCCACCAATCTACCTCCGAAGTTATCTCGGCTTCAAAATTTTGTGTCAGTGCCCCTTTAAGAATATACGTTTAACATAGGTTTAACCTATTCTTCGGAGGTGAAAATGCCGGCGTTTGAACGAAATAACGTGAACTGCGATAAAATGCCTAAATACCCAATTATTATGGCCTCCTTGTCAATCCGAGGGGCCTGTCTAGTAAAGGTAAGATCGAATGCATTTAGGAATCTCCCTTTTTACAGGGAGAGAGAAACAGAAAAAAAACAGCTTTTTTTTAGAGGAAAGCCGGAAGGTCTCGCCGAAAGCGGGTAGGTGTGACGAGGATTATGCGTGTATTTTAATGGCGCAAGGCCGAATGAGGGCAAAGAGGCCAAAAGAAAGTAATTTTTCTACATGCTAGTCTTAGGGGAACGGAAGATTGACGATGATGATGGTTTGAGTTTAATGGCGCAAGGCCAACAAAGGGAAAAGAGCGCTAAAGAAAAAGTTATTTAATGAGGAAAAATGTGCAATTAAATACTAAATTGTCATAGTATACAGTATTGAAGCGAATGCATGAAGATGGCTGGTGTATAGGGCCAGGATGATTATGCATGATATGATGGTGATGGTGGTGTTTATGTTTATTGACGGGTGGACCTAGCCTTGCGTGGTACGCCGGCAATTGCTCACCCGAGCAGCACGTTTTTACTGCTATGCGCGGGAATTCACCATGATTCGCTGAGGCTTGTGAACCTTCAAAATTGCAGGATCAAACGAAAAAAAGAAACTGTAAAAACGTGACGTCCTATAAAAACTGAAAAACACGCTTGTTAGAACACATTGGGTTGTCGGCCAAGAAGTGTGATTGGTGTAGCGGAATGTGTTGTCCGTACAGCTCAGGAAAAGGTTTTGCGTCGTGTGGTGTCGAGTGCCTTGCATTGAATGAATACGTGAACTACGGATAGGGCCTCTCCACACCTGCTGCGCTGGGGTCTTGAAGATCCCGTGAGCAGATACGAATGCGTTGCATGCTTGTGCCCTACTCGTAGCCTAGCCAAGGCGACTTCCGTGTGTCTGTTGTGCGAGTCGGCTGTGTACCGTCCCCAGTGTGGCTTTATTACATGTAGTTTGTTGTCTGTTTGTTCATTACAGTGTGTTTGCCATGTTCTACGAAAGTGTTGTCTTATGTGTAGCTTGAGGTCTGTATAGGGTACCGTTGTAATGTCTACAGTGTTCCTGAGCGCAGCAGCAGCGGCCCTCTCATCTGCCAATTCGTTCCCAGCGATCCCAGCGTGTCCTGGGGCCCAGCAGAGGAAGGGGGATCGGAAGAAGGGAATAAAGAAGAGAAAGAAAAGAAAGAAGAAAATAAAAGTGAAAAAAGTTAGAAATGGGAGGTAGCGTGTGTGTTTGAAATCGTGAGTGTGTCACGTTAAAAGAAATGAAGGAAGCTCACGCTCATGCGGAATACTTGAAGGTCACGAATCTGCTGATGATAATTTGTGCGTATTGGCACAAGGCCAGCCAGGGCAAACAGCGCCAAAGACATGGTTATTTGTGATACACTTGTAAGTGTAAATACTAAATTATTACAGTAAAACCAAAGCAACAGTGAAGCGAAATAAAACCCAATGAAGATGCTTGGTGTATAGGGCCAATTGGGGATTAAACATGATACGATGATGATGAATGAGCTTTTATTGAGCCCAAAATAAATCGGTGGTGCACGCAGGCACCAGAAGGGGTGGTCCCCTAGTTACGGGAACCATGTGTCCAGCAGCTCCGGGCCATCCGTCAGTGTGAGCTGAGTCGGCAATGTGGGGCCGGGTAACAAGGTCTCCCATCGCTGAGAGGTTTGGGGATTGGGGGTGTTGGGGGGAAGGCAAGGGGGGGGGGTCTTGAGTTCTGTGCACTCTGCCAAGATATATGGCAAGGTCCCTTTTGTCTTTTGAAAAACGGACAGAGCGTATTGCGTTCCGCAGGGTACATGCGGTTCATCAGTACGGGACGCGCAAGCGATCCCGCCTGCGCTCTACGCAGGATCTTCTGTTTCTGCCTGGTCAGTTTGGGGTGCGGTTCTGGCAGTCTGCACCTGTCCTCTCGGTACATCCGGGTAATGTCCCGAAAGCTGGTAACCGGCTGAAGTAGCTCTTGCGTCTCGTGCTCGGCCCGATTTGACTTTTCTCGGGCATGGAAATCGGCGATGGTGTTGCCTACTACCTGCGAGTGAGCCGGGACCCACACGAGCTCTATGGCTCTTCCCGGAGGCTTCCTCTTGGATAGAATGGCTCGGGATGATGACCCCCCTGCGTATACTGTCTCTAAGTCGGTGACTACAGGGTCGCCGCTCGGCTTTGCGAGCACGAGGCCGCTTCTTCGGCAACTGCTGGGTCTGCTGTTTTCAGGGGCGCGCTGACGATCAGCCTGTCTTTGTACGTAACCACCACCGCTGCTTGGTCACTGTGTTTTCAGAGCGAGGCGTCTGCGTAGATGACCCTGGGGTTCTTTTCCAGCTTCTGGGCAATGTCTTTGGCCATCCGGTGCGCCTGTCGTAGTCTTTGCCCTGCGTCATGTTTCGGGGAGGGGGTTTGGTATGAATGGTCGTCTTCCAGGCTTCTGGAAGGGCCGCCTTGATGGGTACTGGCTCGATCTGCCATCCTATTTTGCTTAGGACGGCTCGTCCGTGCTCCGTGTGACTGAGTCGGGTTATGTGAGTATAAAGGTGGGCTTCGATGAGCTTCTCCACTGTCCAGAGCTTGCTTCGTTGCCTTGGGAAGCATCCTGTTTAGGGTGTCCCTATTAGCCTTCATCAGCTGGAGGTACGGGGCTGAGTAGGAAACATGCGACACGACAAACGCGCGTACCAGGCGCATGGCATCCTCTTTCATGCCTCAGTTTCGCTTAGATACCCTGCGACTCATAACTAAGAATCTGTTCGGATGTAGTCTTGTTTTTTCTGATGGCGGCGTCTGCCTTCCCGTCGCTCTGAAGCAGTAATCCGACAATCATAAACTGCCGTGTTGGCTTGATGGCCGTTCCGTCGATAGTAAATGACACGTACGGCGGCAGCTCCTTCTTGGGATTCTTCGGTTGGATCACGAGCAGCTCCGATTTCTGGGGAGCGCAGCTCAGTCCGCACGACTTGGCGTACTCGTGCACGGTCTTTGCCGCCCGCTGCAAGGCTTCCTCCACCCATGCATCGGACCCGGCTCGGGCCATCCACATCCTGATTTCGTCGGCATAGAACGCGTGGTCCACGCTTTCGATTTGCTTGAGTAAATCGGGCAGGGGCGGGAGGGTCAGATTTAAGAGCAGGGGCGACAAGACCGACCCTTGAGGGGTGCCCCTATCGCTAAGTCGACAGGGTGCGACTTCTCTTCCCCTATCCTGATGGTCACCGTTTGGTTTGACAGAAAATCTTTTATGTAGCCGAATGTCCTGCGGCCACACCTGGTCTTGTTCACACTGCACAGCGTTCGCATGTGACACGTTGTCAAACGCTCCTTTCAGGTCGAGGACGAGTATCCTGCGCGGCGCGTACCTCATTGCCTGCTTGACAACCAGGTCGTGCAGTTGGATAATCACGTCCTGGGTGCTGAGGTGGTGCCTGAAGACGTACATCATCTCCAGTATCTGATCCGTTTCTTCGAGGTGCTTCTGCAGCGGGCGAAGGACCATGCCCTTCATCACCTTCCCCAAGCAGGAGGCCGCGGGCCGCTGCGCCGCACATGTTACCGAGTAGTTTGTAAGTTATGGCATCCCTGCCGGGTGCACTTCTCTTGTTACTTTCATCCATTGCTGTCCACCGGTCCGTCATGATAAAATGACGGTCCAGCTCGTCGTTGTCGGGTCCTTCGTACGTCTAGGGCACCGGGTACTCACCCTTCTCTGTCTTTACGTACTTCGCCTTCAGGTCTGCTAGGAGTCTGCGATCGTCGCCCTTGTGCGTATTCATTTCTTGGGTAAGGTTACGATTCTTCGAAGTTTTGCTACTCAGTGGGTCGATCAGATGCCTCAAAAGACACCACGTCTTCCACACCGAGAGCTGGCCCTGCAGGCCATCGCAGGTCTTCAGCCAATTTTCCCTGCATAGCTTGGCCGCGTGCTCGGTGATCTGTTTGTTCAGGGCTGCTATGTGCTCGGCCAGCTTTCTTTTGTGTGTCTGACACTTCCACCGCTGCATTAACGAGTACCGGGCTGCCCACATGTGGGTCAGTCTGGCGTCCACGTACGGTGTGTGCGACGTCGTTGCGATTTATTGGTTAAGTTTTGAAGGGCCTTTTTATGGTCCCTCACCTATTCGATGTAGGACTGTTTTCTTTCGGCATGGTCCGACTCTTCCTCGGACGCCTCTTCTTGTTCTTAGGTAAACTTTCTCATCTTGTCCCAATCCGTTATCTGCGCCGTCCCCAGCACCGCCCAATATCGGGAGCCTCGGATTGTGATGCCAATCATGCTGTGATCAGGCCATAGATCTGCTTCTTCGCTTCTCCAGGTGACGTCTAGCGTGCCCGACCACCAAGAGAGGTCTGGCGTAGTATCCCTCGCGGCGCTATTGCCTGTTCTGGTGGTTACGTCCGGCTCGTTCAGGAAGGCCATCTCGTGATCCTCCATTGCCTTGGACAACGCTTTTCCTCTCTAGGACTGGAACTTACAGCCCCACGTTGTGAGAGGGGCGTCAAAATCGGCGAGGATCAGGAGCAGCATGGTCCCCGCCAACCCTTTCGCGTGGCTCACGATGCGGTCAAATTTGCACTGCCGGGGTGAGGGACGGCAGTACGCGCTCGTTACGAATATATTGCCCCAGCAGCCAATTTCTCTTGCACGAATTTCAACCAGCGTGTGCTCCCACCCGCCCGGTGCCGTGACATGTTGAGTTGCCGCCAGGTTGCTGCGGGCGAGCACCGCCGTTCCGTTCTCCGTGGGGCCCGTGTAGGTGACCTACCCCGGGAGTTTTGGTTTGCCGTTGGTTTCTTGTAGAGCAATTACATCGGGCTTGATTTCTTGCCCGTCAACGTGTGACAGTAGTTCCGCTTTGTTGAGGATCCCGCGGCAGTTCCATTAGTAAATTACGGTAGTGTCCCCCATAGTATTCTTGTGCTTCTTACTTGGCTTCTGCATCATCCTCTTCGGTCGTCTCGAGGCGACTGTGCCTTTTCGCGATCGCGTCTTTGATTCTTGCGGCCCGCTCCTTTTTCAGGGATGCGGAGCGGCTCCTCACTGACGTTATGGCTACTTTTAGTGCTAGGCACTCGTGCGTCACCGATAACGTGTGAAGCTGACATTCGACAGCTTGGAGTCGGGCGTCCATTTTGCCTAGCCTTTCGTTATTTTGGGTAATTGCGGCCAAATTGACCGTGAGCTCTCCTCCTTGTGGGTTCTGTGTCGTTGCTATGGTCGCGGTAGCCACCGCTTCCTCTCCGCTCGCGGGGCTCTCTTAGGCGTTTATCGCCTCTTGATTGTTTGATGCACGTTGCGTGCCCCAGCCGCTCCCACAGTCCGCTCGAGGTGGAGGAGAGGGGTCCCTCCGCGGCACCTTGCGCAAGCCTCCGGCTTTGTTTGGCGCCGCGTTGTTATTTTTGGGTCTTGCATTTACTGAGCTGCCGTTAGTCGCGAGCGTTTCGATCTTTATTCGTAAGCCCCCGTATTTGGGCGTTCTGCTCCTGGATCTGAGCGTTTTGGCGCTCCATGATTCTCTTAATTCTCTTAAGCTCTGTCACTTCTCTACTGTCCTTCTGCGGTGAAGCTGAAGGCTTGCGTGTGGTCAGAGTAGCCTTCAGCTCATAAATTGGAAAAGGAAAATTCTAGGAAGTGCGCGACTTGTTGCTATCACGCAGGGCGTTTTTTTCGCAAGATATTTTGTGTTTCATAAAAGTGTTCGTGTTGTGTGCTGAACTGGACGCGTGTTGGAAGTGTTGTGCGAGTGCGTTAGCTAGGTCTTCCAGTGTGTCCCCTGTTGTGGTAACCAGGGGCAGGCTGCGTGTCTGTTGTCCTTTGAGTTTACGCATATGTGTCAGACTGTGTGTGTCCGTGTATGAGTTTATGGATCTCAAGAAGGTGCCCCAACTATCTCATTTTGCCTCCCGGCGCACACGTTTTCCAAATGCCTTTGGCGTTTTGAACAACAGGAGGTTACCCGAAGTGGGGTACCGACGAAGCATACCCAACGCCTTTTTCTGTGTCTCTCGCGCCCGCTTACAGTCAGTCCTCTTTCCACCACGGCCTCGTTTAGTTGAGCGAGGCACCATAGGCGTAGGGAAAGGACCTTTCGGCGGCGTGGAGGAGTAGCGCCGTGAGCAGTTGGGTTACCTCTTCGGCGTGTAGGTGTCTTGTGAGTGGGTAGTGCAGTTTAAATGTCTCTGTAAATGTATTCCAGTTTGCTCTTGCTTCATTGAACCTGTTCTGGGAAGATGGACTGTCTGGGCCGTTTCCTATATATGTTAGTAAGGTGGAAAAGGGGTCACTACCACATGGGTCCATGAACTCACCTGCACTGATGAAATGGAAAGACAATTTCAGAACCAATATCCAAGTCAAGGGGTGAATAAGTGTTTTTTACCTGTATTATAGAATGTATGCTTATTTTTATTGTAAAGGCACGTTCCCGAGGATGTTAAGAATTTTTCAATGAGACGACCTCGGGCATCCGTGCGGGAGGAGACCCAAAGAGAGTTATGTGCATTCAAGTCGCCTATAAGGATGAACGGTTCCGGAATATGATCTAGCAGCGCCTCGAAGTCAGACCTGAATAGCTGGAAATCAGGAGGAGGTACAGAGAGGTTGCCGTAGTTAACCTATTAAATATTATTGTACGAATGGCATCAGCCTCAGGAAAGGTGCGTAATAGGATAATGTGGCGCGCCAAGAATTGTTGGTCAATGATGGCGACACCTCGTGGACATGTTTCACCACCATTCCTGTTCTTTTTAAATACCATGTAACTATGCAAGAAATTTGTGTGTTTGGAATTTAAATGAGTTTCTTGTAGAATTGGCTGATTGGAATGTAATAAGTCATAGACATCATCAAGATTTTTAAGAAGGCCTCTGCAGTTCCATCGCACGCTATTTTCTCAACAAAATGTTTAACTTTAGAGCATCAATAACAATAAAACTAATCATGAAGGGAAGATGAGTCTTCTCGGCAGCATCAGCAGCTCTTTTCGAATTCTTCCGTGGGATAATTTTCTTGGGCGTGCTTGAAGACAATCACAAAGTAAGCAAGATCTTCATTGCCTTGACATGAATTTCCAAAACGCTTCACAAGAAGGCTGCGCAGATCTTACCCTTGATGAAGTGGCTCGTACCTAGAAAGAGGGGGATTTGCCAGCGCTTGTGAGCGACGGCTCTTTAGTTAAGCAGTAAATGGGAAATATGGGAGTAAAATAAATATAACCTGAGGTATACCGTAGGGACGGGGGAAACGAGATGAAATGATTATTAATTTTTTCTCCTTTCTGCTCAACAGAAAGCCGGACAAACGCTCCACCTTGTTCGCCACATGTCGCAGAAGTCTGGTGGGGCTTGTTGGACGATTGCCCGTCTCGTAGTGCGCTCCGTTGTACATCCAAGGCTCTTGTACCACGAAAAATTCCAGCGCATGACGCAAGCGGACTGGGATCGGCTGGAGACTATTTACAGTGCCGCCATGCGCACAATTACTGGCGTAGCTCCCGCCTAACGCCAATAACAGAGGTCCAAGCAGAAGCCCAGATAAACACGCTAGATGAAATCATTCATTAGCGTCGTTCCGCACGCTTGCTGAAACGTGCAGTGGTTCCAGATGCAGCAGCTCTCGCAGTGTACGTAGGCAAGCCTCCTGATACGATACCAGCCTTTTCCGTACGAGGCCGCCCTGGCTGTAGCATTAGGTGACGGGCAAAAAGCCTCTTTCACGGCTACATGTCCGTAACTCTTGACCTTCACGAGCCCCCAGGCGCCGTCCATCAAGTACCGGACTTGGAGCCTGTGACGACGCAACCGTTGGTTGTCCGGGCTTTTCTGGATGCCGGGGGATATGATTGCTTCGTCACCACGCCCTTGACGGGTCCATTTTGATGATGGTTGGATGTTTATGGCGCAAGGCCAACTGGGGCAAAGAGCGCCAAAACAATAGTCATATATGAGGGCTGAAACCTTAAACACTAAGTAAAGTCAGTGAAAACAAAAGTAAAATCACAAAACGACCATGAGAATGGCTGGTGTATAGGGCCAGATTTCATTATGCGTGATAGGAAATGAGGTTTAAAAGACGGGTCCATTTTACCCTATCCTTAACGAAACCTGCGTGGTCGAGACATTCAGTGCGCTCCTTAACCTTTTTAGCAGAACTTACTTCAATTCCAGATGTTCTGCAGGCGCTTGCCGCGATATTCATTTATTTGTTTATATACATACCCTAAGTGCCCGTGGGCATTACATAGGGGGGGGGGGGGGGCTAAATTATACAGAGATAAAAGAAGTTCTTTGCAACATAGTTCAAAAAATCAACCACATGAACAATAGGAACTACAACACTCAGAAGAAAAAAAAACATTTTAGGCACAAGAAGCGTCGAACAGCGGAAATGCAGATATGAAACCGTAAAAAAACCACATCATAAATATTCTTTTTCAAGGAAGGCTAAGAGTGCAGATTGAAACGATGGTCAAGGTGGCTATGTGGGATGGCGAAAAAGGGCCCATCTCCCCGCGAGGGGGACTCGAGTAAATGCGTTGCATAGGGGGTGGGTGTATTGCGTTAACGTTTAGTGTTTGGGGAGTTGGTGGTAGTGAATGCGTTGTATCAGCAGCTTCTTGACGTAGTTTGAATGAGTCAAGGATATAAGGCGCGTTCGTAGCCTTTCATTCTGTGTCGGTTTTGTGGCGCAGTGGGAAGAGCACCATGTACCTCGCGTTCCGCCCACAGGCAGTGAATGCGTTGTATCAGCAGCTTCTTGACGTAGTTTGAATGAGTCAAGGATATAAGGCGCCTTCGTAGCCTTTTATTATGTGTCGGCTTTGTGGCGCAGTGGGTAGAGCACCATGTACCTTGCGTTCCGCCTGCAGGGTCGTGGGATCAAAACCAGGTGCCGGTAAGTATTATTTTTTTATATAGTGTAGGGGGAGGGGTGCGGACCTGTTGTTGAGAGCGAGGAGGGTAGCGTGATGCGGGAGAGGAGGAGTGGGGGAGAGGGCGCACCTGGAACGGCTGTTGCGGACGCCGAGGCACGCCAACGCCGACAACGCCGGGTGACATCGTGAGGTAAAGAAATGCTCTGCATTTAAAAATTCCGTTCGGCGATGCTGAGTAGAAGCGGGGAATTTTGATAAGCGTTTGTTCTGGCGAATTTAGGGTTGACTTTATGTGCATGATCAAGGCGAGATGAAACGTGCGGGGCTGGACGAATGTGAGTGCGTGCAAACGGGTGGGTGCTGGGATACAGAGATAGGAAGTATGACAGCCAGGAAAATTTTCTGCGCGTGGCAAGGGGTGGAAGGGCAAGGGATTTTTTCAAGGAAGATGCACTTTTTCAAGGAAGACACAAGATACACTTTTTTCAAGGAAGATACAAGACTAATGGGGAGAAGCTGGAACATTATACTGACTTTGCAGCAGCGATTCAGGATTTGCTTCGCGTATGCGTTGTAAAAGTCTGGCTGCATGCATTCACGCGATTACGGATCCTTATCCATGACCCGTCCGCCTTTTGGGGATTCGCCGGGACGTGCTGCCTGCCCACACATCAGCGGATAGCGCTTGCCACAGAGGAGACTTCCCTTGGCCTTTAACACATCTTCCAGTATCTACTGTAGAACAACTTTTGGTGGAAAAGGACAACCTCCGATGCGCCACGGGTGCTTTGCTTCCACTACGTGGAACTTGCCTCCCCAGTGGGCTCGCTCGCTAGGAGGACGTCCTGCTGCGGAGGCTTCGATTTGGGGAGGCGTTATCCTCAGAACTTACCCAGGCTAAGCCAGACCGCTATCCTGCGACGCTTGCGGACACCTGCCTTTTGCGTGAGCCTCCTGATGATGATGATGATGGTTGGTGTTACATGGCGCAAGGCCAACGAGGGCAAAGAGTGCCAGAAAAGAAGTTATATAATGAAGCGAAGTGATTACCACAAAAAGGTAGGTATAAAAACATGTAAATCTAACATAGTAAAATCAATTAAAGGTAATGGTGATGGCTGGTGTATAGGGCCAGATTTGATTATGCGTGATATGAGATAAGGTTTAAAAACTGAACATCTGACAAATAATGAAACACCCGTTTCATAGAAACACTGTCATCGTCACCTAGAAACAGCAATGGATGTAGTGGGATATGTTGTCTGTAGAGTTCTCTGAAGTGTTTGTGTCGTGTTGTGTGAAGTGCCTTGCATGTTATTAGTATGTGGACTACGGATAGGCCCTCCCCGCACCTGCTACACAGGGGTCTTGGAGATCCCGTGAGCAGGTGGGAGTGTGTTGCATGCGTGTGGCCTATCCGTAATCGAGCCAGGGTAGCTTCGTTGTGTCTGTTGTGAGTATCAGTGGCGTATGCTCCCAAGAGTGGCTTTATAATGTGTAGTTTGTTGTCAGTCTGTTGATTCCAGTGTGCTTGCCATGTTGTGCGCAGGTGTTGTCTGATGTGTGATTTGAGGTCGGTGTAGGGTATTGTTGTTATGTCAACAGTAGTTGTAAGGGCAGCAGCGGCCGCCATTCGGTCTGCGGTCTCATTACCTGGAATTCCAGAGTGCCCTGGCACCCAGCACACGGTCACCTCAAGGTTTAACGCATGCACAGACATAAAAGTACTAATGAGAGCACTGACCACATGGTTTTTAGACTTCTGTGAGTATAATGTATGCACAACACTTAAAGAATCAGTATAAATTACAGATTTCGGAATTCGACTTAGAACAATATGTTGAACTACAAGAAGTATGCCATAGGCCTCTGCCGTAAAGATACTTGTATTTCTATTCATAGTTCTACAGACATTAAAGGTGCCACCATGCGCAGCACAAGAAACAGTTGTAGCAGTTTTTGAAGCATCCGTATAAAATTCAGCACACTTATATTTGTGCTGCAGGGACAAGAAATGTTGCACAATCGCGCTTCTAGGCACTCTGTTTTTCTCCACACTTATAAAAGATACATCACATGATATCGGGCGAAGCTGCCACGGTACTAGAAGTTCAGTAGCGGAGGTTTTGATGGTGTCTGAGAACATGACATCAAGTTGCGACGCTTCTTCTCTAACTCTGAAGGCGAAGGGAGCAGAGACTGATGGACGATTAGTAAGAAGTTGAGATATGGATGTATCATAAAAAACTGATATAAAAGGATGGTGAGGCATTGATGAGATTTTAAAAGCATAAAGCAGGTCTGTGTAGGCTCGCTGACGTTCTAGGCTCCATTTGTTGCACTCTACATACAGAATTTCGACTGGACTAGTCCGAAATGCACCACATGACAAGCGGAGCCCTAGATGAAGCACAGGGTCCAGCATTCTGAGGGATGTTTTAGTGGCTGGCCCATAGACAACGCTACCATAGTCCAGTCGTGAGCCTATCAAGCTGGTAAAAACACGTAAAAGAAGTTGTTTGTCAGCACCAAAAGAAATGTGCGACAGAACCTTCAGGATAGTCATTGTTTTTAAGCATTTATGTTTTAGTTGTTTTATGTGTGGGATAAATGTGAGCTTTTCGTCAAAGATTATACCTAAAAACTTATGTTCTTTCTTGACAGGAACAGAGACACCATTGAGATGAATGTCTGGATCCGGCCGGATGCCACGCCTCTTGGAAAACAAGACACAAGTGCACTTCCCCGGATTAAATTTAAAACCGTTGCTGTCTGCCCAACCAGCTAGCTTGTTAACACCAAGCTGGATTTGGCGCTCGCAGACAGACAGGTTACAAGACTTAAAGGATAATTGAACGTCGTCTACATAAATGGAGGAGGAAATCGGTGGTGGTAGCGCCTTACGAAGAGAATTCATTTTTACAATAAAAAGGGTGCAACTTAAAACTCCACCTTGCGGCACGCCGTTTTCCTGCACATGAACCCTAGAAAGTGCAGTTCCAACTCGCACGCGAAACGTTCTTTCAGACAGGTAACTGGCAAGCGTGTTCATCATGTTACCCGACATGCCAAAGGACTTCAAGTCGCTAAGGATGCCGTACCGCCAAGCAGTATCGTACGCCTTTTCAAGATCAAAGAAGACCGCCATGCAGTACTGCTTGTGGAGGAAAGCATCTTTGATATAAGACTCTAACGCAACGAGTTGATCGTTGGTAGATCGCCCCGCCCTGAAGCCCGCCTGGCAGCTCTCGAGAAGACCATTGTACTCTAAGAAGTACACAAGTCTCCTGTTTATCATCTTCTCGAAGAGCTTACACAGGCAGCTTGTCAGGGCAATGGGGCGATAACTGGCAGGAGAGGAAGGGTCCTTCCCTTCCTTTAGGACAGCCACTACTATGGCCTCCCTCCAAGAGCGAGGAATGTGCCCCGAAAGCGATATTTTATTGTATAGATGTAGGAGTGTTTCAAGAGTGTCTTAGTGTAGGTGTTGTATTATGGTGTATGTGATTTTGTCTGTACCTGGAGCTGACGTCTTACATGTGCTCAGAGCAACCTTCAGCTCATGAATTGAAAAACAAGAATTGTAAGAAGTGCGCGACTTGTTGTTATCACGCAGGGACTTCTTTTCTACAGATGTTTTGTGTTTCATGAAAGTGTTTGTGTAGTGTGCTGAACTGGACACGTGTTCGAAGTGTTGTGCAAGTGTGTTAGCCTGGTCTTCCAGTGTGTGCCCTGTTGTACTAACCAGGGGCAGGCTGTGTGTCTGTTGTCCTTTTAGTTTTCGTATTCGTGTCCAGACTTTGTGTGTATCAGTGTATGAATTGATGGAAGTGAGGAAGGTGCGCCAACTCTCCCTTTTCGCCTCACGACGCACTCGCTTCCCAAAAGCCTTTGCCCGTTTAAAAGAAATGAGGTTGTCTGACGTGGGGTACCGGCGAAGGACACCCCACGCCTTGTTCTGGGCCTCTCGCGCCCGCCTGCAGTCCTCGTTCCACCAGGGCCTCCTTGGGCAGCGGGACCCACTGGAGGCCTGGGGAATGGACTTTTCGGCGGCGTCGAGGATGTGCGCTGTGACGAGTTGGGCGGCTTCCTCCACGTGTAGGTGTTTTATGGATGTGTGGTGTAGTTGAGATGTTTGTGTGAATGTGCTCCAGTTTGCTTGTGATTCATTAAACCTTTTATGGGAAGATGGACTGCTCGGGCCTATACCTATTACGTTAATGAAGTGGGGAAATGGTCACTACCATATGGGTCTGTGCCCACACCCCAATCAAGACATGGTAAGAGAACTGCGGAACCAATAGCCAAGTCAAGATGCGAGTATGTATTGTGTCCTAAGTTATGGTATGTAGGCTGTTTTTTGTTGAAAAGGCATGCTCCGGAGGATGTAAGGAACTTCTCTATCAGGCGACCTCGGGCATCCGTTCTGGTGGAGCCCCAAAGAGAGTTGTGCGCATTAAGGTCGCCTGTTAGTATGTATGGTTCGGGCAGCTGGTCAACCAGTGTCTCGAAATCAGAGCTCAGAAGTGCAAAATCAGGAGAGATGTAAATGGAGCATACCGTTATCAACCTATTAAATATTATGGTACGGATCGCTACAGCCTCGAGGACAGTGTTTAAAGTGACAGGGTGGCATGCTAATGATTTCCGGGCGATAATGGGCACACCTCCTGAAAAGTGGGTGCAGCCAACCCTGTCCTTTCTGAATACCATGTACCTATTTAAGAAATTTGTTTGTTTAGAGTTGAGGTGGGTTTCCTGGAGACACATAATACTTGGCTGACTGTCATGCAGAATCTCATACACATCGTCAAGATTTTTAAGGAGGCCTCTGCTGTTCCACTGGATGATATTTCTGTTCCCATTATTTAAATTTAAGAACGACTGGAATGTGTGTGTTCGTGTGTGTTCATGTGTCGTCTTTCGGGGCTGTTACTCTTGGATTGGGCTTTTTGGGCCTTTCTGCAGGCTTGGAAGTCGGTGGCCGCTCCTTGCGCTGCGTTGCAGGCAGGAACGGCCCAACATCCATCTCGTCGTCGGATGTCCGAGGGGTGCCCGACGGACCGGGCCCCCCGGACTTGGCCCCCCTTCGGGAGCCCTTCGTTTGAGCCGCCACCGTCGGGGGCGCCAGAGGTGGCACAGGCGGTGCGGTGGCGGTGGGAGCCGGTGCGGGGCCCGTGGTGTCCATCACCTCGGTACCCTCCAACGCACTGGAGGACGGGGAGACAGAGGCGGGAGCGGCACCGGTCCCGACAGGAGTGGTTTGCGCCACAACCGCTGCTGCCTCAGCAAGCGGCGTGGTGCCGGGTTGGGCTGCGTGAGGCAACCCAGCGGGGGGCGGGGGCGGGACCAGGTCAGACTCGCTGAACTGGGTCCCTGTGGACACCAGACGCCGCTCCGCCCCCCGGCGAGCCGCGTCAGCGTACCTCCCCAGAGGGAAAGAGGCGAACCTCTTTCTCGCCTCCGGGAAGGTGATGTTCTCGGTTACCTTGATGTTGATTATCTTTTTTTCGAGATGGAACTTTTCGCACTTGCGGGAGTACGCTGCATGCGGTCCCCCGCAGTTTACACAAGTGAGGGTATCGGATTGGCAGTTGTCACTAGGATGATCGTGCGCCGCGCATTTCGCACACGTCGTTCGGCCACGGCAAGAGTTCGCACCGTGCCCGAACCGCTGGCACTTAAAACAGCGTCGCGGGTTCGGGATGTACGGACGTATTGAGCACCGGATAAAGCCTGCATATATATGTTGTGGGAGAACTGCGCAGTCAAAGGTCAAGATGATGTGCTTGGTGGGAATCTCCTTGTCGTCTCTACGGATAGTGATGCGTCTCACGGCAGTGACGCCCTGATTTTTCAAGCCGGCAAGGAGATCCGCATCGGTTTCGTTCAGGAGGTCTGTCTCGGATATCACACCCTGCGAGCTGTTGAGGCTCCGATGGGGTGTGACCCAGATGTCAAGATCAGCCAGTCTAGTCTGAGCTAGAAGCTTTGCAGACTGCTGCTTGTCATTTATTTCAATAAGAAGTTCACCAGACCTTTGTTTTTTGCATTTATACGATTTTCCTACTATGGCTTCAAGATACTTGGCGATCAAGAAGACTGACTGAGATGCAAGAGGGTGGGTTGGATTGAGGGATTCCATCACAAGAAATCGAGAAAAATGGTTCGGTTCAGGAAAGGTTAACGACGGCAACGGAGGAAAGGAAACTTCGGTGCGGCCCCTTTTCGGGGGCCGATCACGTTTTGGGGGGGGCGGGGGTTTGGAAAATGCCATGTGATACATTGAAAAGCAGGGAGACGGGGGTACTTTCTCCTTTGACCTTACCCTGGTAGTCAAAGAGGTCCCGGAGCTCCCTGCCTGGTAGACAGGCAGGGAGCCCATCGGCCGGAGCTTGACCAAGGCTCCGACGGCCACTATTTACGGCTTCTACCCTTCACCTTTAAACACCTCGCCACGGTTGGACATGGCTTATGTTGGGAGCTAGCGTTGGGAGCCTGCATCAGGAGCTGACGTTCAACAGCTGCTGTGGAGTTACCCAGGTCATACAGACGCGCGAAGACAACACCTCCGAGGCACAGGGTTCCATCCCGGGATACCCCCAGATCATAAGCGCTGGATATGGGAGCCCCAGAACCATTTTTTTTCGTGGATATTTGCGCCGAACGGGTGCAGCGTTGTACCTGTAAAAAATGTAGTATGCCGTAGGGCAGTCTCTCGCAAAAAAGAAAAAAAAAACTTCTCTCAGTTTAATGAATACACAAGGTGGTAGGTTGTGAGAGGGTTGTCACATTGTGGGCGGCAGTTGTGAGAGTCTGCGCTGACCAGTTCGGCGCCGGGGCATCAACTAGCACTGGTGCGACAAGCCCTGGAATCGGCGCAGGCCTGTGGCCTCCTGGACATAGGAGGCTGACCACATCCCTTTCCCATTCCTTTGATTGCTCAATAAAGATGTTTTACCGCCACAACCACCTGTTTCATTTCGTCCAATTCACCTCCTCAACTTTCTGGTTGTGACAGGACTAGTGCATCGCTTGTAGCCGTCGAGCCTTGGACGAAATTAACGTGACATAGACTGTTCCCCCTCACCTCCTCCTTCCCTCTCTTTGTCTTCCTATCCTTTGAACCCCCACTCCCCTTCCCTGGACTGGGTTGCGTCAGGGTGAACTTTCCGTTGAGTTCAACAATATCCTCAGTTCTTTTCTATTCCCTGCTTTCTTAGTAAATGACCACCACCATCACCATCTTCCGTTCACTTTGTCGGAAACGTCTGAGCGGAGGTCTTTCTGCGATCTCATAACTGCTGTCTGCATTCATGATAAGCTAGCCCGAAAATAAAAACTAAAATACTGAAAACACCCACAAAACAATCCGAACAGTCAAGCCAAAAGCAAACTGCTATGTGGCCTATGGATTTGGCTTGTTTTAACCCGTGAACCAGCGTAATCGCTCATTTTACATACGAACTTGCGTCTTCGTACACGCTTGCAGGGCGTTATAGAACTTATTTTCTTGCCACCTTTTTTTAGGTTAAAGTTGTCGAGTTTTTCTTGTCATGCTGCAGTTTTACCTGATGTAGTTTCAGTTTGTGATCTCGATCAAATAAAAAAAATCTCATTAGCTTTGCAGAGCAGCACCATGTATTGGTAGTCGCTGCTCCATCGACTTCCAGCAAGCTACCCAATAATTTGTGCCTCCGCGGAGATACGATTAGGGAATCTCTTGACCTCAGGCGCCCAAGATAGGTTTTCATCCATGATGATCCCTCTAGTGTCGCCTCGGCGACTGCCCCGAAGAGCGAAGAGAACAGACGTGCACTCGGATTGAAGAGTCAAACCAAAGAGTCCTTTATTCAGAATGACGTCACATATATACCCTCGGGTAAGCCCACTGGTAGTAGAACCACCGAAATCAAAACCGCAACCGCTGATACCACATTGTTCTCCCCTTGAAACCAAAAATTTTTTTTTACAGTTCACTGTATGGAGCACTTCGCCACACAGTCACAACCGCAAACACGTACACTGGTTCCGAGTAGCGCTTATTATACTTCACTTTCACCGCACACAACCTGCACCCAGACGCACCTTTTTCAGCCTTTTCGTTTTAGGTGCGTAGTACCTTAGGTCCGCACAATGTCCGTCCGTGTCCCTGCGCATAGCATTTACAATCGCAAAAATCACACAGGCACCGGCAGGATTCGAGCCTGTGTCTGGTAGACCCCGCAGAGTTAGTGTCAGTCTTCTTACTCATTCGGCTACGACCGTGAATCAGTACCGAAAGTCAAACGGCTTACTTCGTCGCCTGTAACGGTGCGCAGTACCTTAGGACCACCCAATGTCCGTCCACGTCCATCCGTGCACACACTACCATCAAGCTAAAATCAAGCGAAATTCCATCTGTGCCGTGAGTTGCACCTTGATTCCTAAATTAAACAAACTCACGGCTCAAATTGAATTACGGTCGGTGCGCAAATCGGATGTCACTCGGGGCGCAATTTGGATGCCGTTTTGAGTTCCTGTACTTCGAACCCTCGCCATCATACACGGAGTGGAGATGTTGCCAATTTTTCTTCTTTGTCGATGGGTTCTTCGTCGTACTCGACGTCCTCGATCCTGGGCTTGACCTCTTCGTAGTATGCTTCTTCGGCCTTCTCGGCGTCTTCCTCGGGCTTGTAAGCTTCTTTCTTCCCTTCCTTTTTCCATCTGACTTCATTAACTAAGGATAAGGTATTTTCAAAGGGTCTACGAAAGGATTCAACTTCAGATGTTAGAGTTAGGGCCTCCGATTGTGTCTTTTCCGCCAGCAGACTGTTGTCGTCAATATCCCTTTCTATTATCTTGCCCTGTTCTACAAGAGTGCTGTAGTCGTGCTCCTCTTCATTTTGTTATGGTTCAGAGGTGCTGCAGCTTTTTCACAGCATCGGGTATCTTCTGCGTCTTCTGTGAGTGTCAGACGGAGAGCATAATGACATCTATGCTCTGGCTAACTTCATTTTACGTTTTTTGTTTTTCAATGGTTTCCCTTTTTTGTCTATATTCAGCCTTAGCGTGGATCTAACCATGCTATAATCGCTGCTCCGAATGTTACTTAGCTCCTCCACGTCTTGCACAATACCTGGGTTGCACCTCAAAATGAAGTCAATTTAGTTTGTTGTATCATGGGGATTTTTTCATGCCCATTTCCTACTCTCATTAGTAGAAGAATGCGTTCATTAACCTCAGGTTATTTCTCTCTGAAAGTTTCACCAGTGTATCCCTTAATGCAGCCATGGGATGCGCTGGAGTTCAACCTGATCTCCAAGTTTTCTTATATGTTCACTTCATGCACTGCAGGCCATTTAGGAAGGATGTTTGCTTTATGAAAATTTAAATCATGCGAGCGCCTATGCAGCAGGAGGAAATTGTGTCTTGTTTTTTCACTGCGCTGCAGCAATATACGCACAGCTTCAGCAAAGAATAAATACTCCAGAGGCGGTTTCTACTGAACAAGAATTTAGTCATCGTCAATGCATGCTTTCGCTAAACGTGGTGGTCGTAAAAGAACGATCGTTATTGTCGCGATACAGAGGGCATGGCAGGCGTCCGGTTGGATCAGGCATTGGTTGTCCGGCGCCGCAGCTTTTTGGTATGGTTGAGCTCGCCTTTCGTCACTCGCTGGTATTTCTGAGGGCGTGAGTGTCGTTTTGGTCGGGCGGCGGTAAGCTCGAGGCAATCGTAAAGCGTCGGCGGAAGGGGCTAAAAGGCCGTATTGGAGAGCCGTCCGCATGAACTGCGGCCAAGAAGCACTGGACAACGAAGGCACGGAGATCTCGGGAAGCTACGCGAGGGAACGAGGTGTCCGTCCGCAGTTGATCCTTGCATGGTGCAGGGGCAACAGGAGGCGCCGGCCGCAACAAGCAGACGCCGCCTCCGCCTACCCAGGGCGTCCACGGGCACGGTAGAGCGGGCCTGCGTATAAATAACGAGTGAAATTGGTGTCAACATTGATGGTCCCGATGGGCACGTAGTAATAAACTGGAGCTTATTAATAAACTGGGGCTACGAAAGTTGGATGTATCAATGACATCTCCAATCATAATTTCTTATTCTTTTTCTGTATGCTTAGCCCTTTCTTCCCCTAAAGACACTGCCCTTCTGCGGATGTTTAGGTCCCTCCTACCACCTCACTTCACTGAATTGAACCTTCTTTGGGTTCCTGGTCATGCGGGGATCACATTCAACGAGACTGCCGACTCTCTAGCAAGGATATCACTTTCTGGGCCTGTAGTAGACGTCGTAGAGCCGACACCTTTAATAACAGCAGCTAGGTACCGTAGGATGCTGAAACTCCGAGAACAGCAAGAATCGGTTTAATTGTAATTCACCGATTTCAGTCATCTTAAATTCTCATGGAATCCTGAATGGTGCCATTCACGCAACTTAGAGGTGGTTATTACAGCCTTACGTTGTCGAGTACCTCAGTTAAATAGGTACTTACACAGGTCTCGTCTGGCGCCAACAGCTCTGTGCAGCTATTGCAACGAAGACGAATCTGTCGAACACTATCTTTTGACATGCCGACGTTTTTTCCGACTGAGACGTCTGTCCCTGGAGGTGCCGCTTTACAGTTTGGGGATATCCCTAACAGTGCCGACTATACTATCGTTCGGGGCATCCGAAACGGGGTTCTGCCGCCGGGATGTATGCTCTGCCCTCCTGCGCTACATTGAAAAGAAACGGGGTTCTGCCACCGGGATGTATTCTCTGCCCTCCTGCGCTACATTGAAAATTCCAAACGATTATCTTTATGTTTGCGATTGGTCACCCTCGCTTTGATTTTCCAGTTTTTCAAAACTCTTTCCAACCGGTCTAAATTATCTTTCCTAAGCGTCTAGTGATTAGATAAGAATTCCATTAATTTTAACCATCCTCTGTTGATTTGCCGATCCCCTGATTGGGTATGAGCCATATCTAAAGGAACAACATAACAACAACAACAACAACAACAACAACAACAACAACACCAACAAAGCTGTGAAGAGAAGGGCGTGTACATTGCTCTCAGCCGGTGCACCGAGGTCAAGAACCTTTACCTCACTAATGCTGACGGAGACTACCGATTCTACCACAGAGACGACAACATGGACTAGAACATTATTTACGAGTTTCGGCGCCTCGAGAACCACCACCTACTCACTGTCAGACAACAGTACTTGCGTGCCTTTGCCACCGGTGTAGACCCGGACGCGGAATTCCCTCTGGCGCTACTAAACACCAGATCACTCAACATAATGGCAACACAATGGAACCACACGGAATCCCCATGATCCTTTCAGTCCTCATCAGGGTTCCCCACGGGAAGATGGGGTAATTTTTTGTGCTTTCTTTTCCTCCCGCACGTTGGCAGCATTGCACTGCCACTTTTTTCACTTGCTATCGCAAAAACCAACCCAACTAGCGTTCCGAAATAAATGAACGCGGGCGCTGCCGGTTAACTAAGTATACTTTGCCTTATATGTACCTACAGTTTTCTTTGTGCTAAACAACAAGGAGATGCATGACAAGCACCAGCGGTTCACAAGTTTCGAACGCTTATGACTATACATGTTGCTTGGCTTTCGAATCGAAGCCTCTGGGTTACGCCGTGAGTCCGCGACAACGGAACGCCGTGTCGGGTCCAGCGAGTGAGCTACGAAGACAAGGCGAGCCCCGAAAGTGCTCTGCACTCTGAATGACACCGGAGGGTCAGAGGTGAAGCAGAACTCACTCCTTGGGCGGAGACTCGCAGGATGTATCGTGCAGCAGGCTGCTGGCAGCCGTGAGGGTGATGTTGGCATCGGGGGTGAGGAGGTCCTTGAGGAGGGTGGATGCCCGAACGTGGCTTTCGGACAGCACCCGGATGTGGCCCATGTCGACCTCCAGCCACCCCTTCAGCTGTGGACAGCACGTCGGGAACTCAAGGGTATGCTTAAATGAGTGCACAACGCACGCCAGGCCGTACCCTTGCAAAAGAGGGAGTGCTCTCGGGGACAATATTCCGTTCCAAAATGGGCACAAGAACAACATTTCGGGTGCAATGCAAAGCGAAAAATTATGCATGTCGATATGCCGCCCCTGCCGTTTAGCTTAACCTAAACTTTAACCATTCTTATTTAAGAAGGAAATGCGCAGAATTGAGCCAAGAGAACAGTTTTCAATGAAGATATCACATTCTTGAAAAAAAAAAAAAAATACAGGCGATGCTCGAGCTCAAACACAGGCTGTTAGTTCCGAAACCCTTGATTCTACCTTTAGGCTACCAAGGCAGTACAGAGGAGTTTTCTTTAGCAGTTGCATAAAGGAATAGAAGGTGTGCTCCAAGCAAAGCAAAAGATGGCACAGTATACGCACAGAAAATGCGGGGCTTGTATACCAGAGGGAAATGTACCCGGCAGGCACGTTCCACTTGTCCTTGGCATGGTCATGAACAGGCTGAAAAGGTGGCCTTGGCTGCAAAAAAGCGACAATATTACCGTAGATGGTCCATGAAATTTGTTATTATAAAATTGAACCTACAAAAATATTAATTTATCAGGAGTTGTTTAGAAGCTTCGTACGATGAACAAGAAAAAAATGTTACCATTGATAATTGATTTTGGATTCGAGACAAAAAAGAAGCCTTATGTCTAGCTATGCCAAGTAGGCGAACGTCGCTAGCGGCAATTGCACCGCCCACAGCAGCCCACAACTGCAGCGACAGATGTCCCTCTGGTATTTATTAGTATGAAACTATGGCTTGTAGCCGCAGGGGAATGGAATCTCGCCTCTCAGACATGAAATAAGGAGCAACCAAGACAGGGGAGACGGCAAGTAAAACATGCAACGCACACTATGCTCAACCTGGTTGTGCAGCCACACACTAGCAACAGCTCTGGGTTTTCCAACAGACTGGCTCTGCGCAAGAGCACTGGGTCCCCAATTTGCTCAATTTCTAAAGTAGCTAATGAACATGAAACAACATATACAGGAACTGGACGCTCCGCTGCCACTCTTGCCACTCAAATCAGGAGCAGCAAGTAATACGCGCATCTGCAGAAGTGTCGCCACCTAATCCATCACCCTCAACCATTTAGAAGGAAAAATGTGGCCATCTCAAGAGTTTGAAGACACATTGGGCTGCATTGAAATATTGATGGCATTAGAATAGACCCCTCAGCAAAGAAATGAAAAGAACGGTGCTTCCAGACGAGGCAGCAGGAGTGGCTCGCAGCAGGCGAACAACAAACACTCGTCCCAACATGGTAGAAGCTAGGTTGTGCCGACGCATCAAGGAAATGGTCAGGACAAGTCAGGGCTGTTTTGGTTGCCAGAAAGGTCAAGTGCCGCCAAAATGTGGATGTACGAGACTAGTTTTGGCATGTTACAAGGCATTAAATTTCTAGTAGTGTGACAGAAAGAACATCAGCCATCTTGCAGAACATTTTGAAGGCATTTAAAGAGGAGGCAAGATAGATTTTTTTGTCAGGACCTACTGAATGGCATGAAAATTTGGAGTTCTGCACAAGTCAAAGCATGCACCAGAGAAAACTATGTCGGTATAGTCCACTGTGATGCAGGTTGTTTTTCAAACATGGAGGTGTTAATCTGACCAGGTGGAGAAGGACGAGGCTGTTGGGTGCGGACAAGCACAACGTGCATTTACGGGACAAATAACTGACAAAATAGATAAATCAGCATTAACCTAATCAAGTCAAGAGAGTTAAGTCCTGCGCAACAAAGTTCGCGTCCCAAAATAGTTCGCGCTCACGTGTGGAAGTCGCTGACGTCTGTGAGCATGGGTAGGTGCACTTGGCTCGGTGCGCTGGTCAGTATGCATGAGCGGTGTACTGGCGCGGGGCCCTAGTCGGTAGCGCTGCTGCTGGTCGATGAAAAGAGCTGCTTGCTTGAAGGATTCCAGAGCCTTTCTGACCCCGCTACTCTAAGTGGCTCGAAGAGACCTGGCGTAGCTCGGCGCGGAGGTCTCCTGGGCGTTCACACCCAGCAGAGAGTTTCCAGGAGCAAGGCACGGCTCGGAGCGGAGGTTCCCCGAATGTTAGCGTCCGGCAGGTCTCTCCCCGAACCTCGTTCTTCCTGCTGCTCATGTGGCCGCTCAGGAGAGTTCCCCCTCTTATCCTCCACTGGTGCCTGGGGTAAGGCCGTTGCGGTCCCCCTCTCCCTCCCCAGCGATGCGTATTCATCAGCACAAGAAGGACCGACGCACACGTCTAAAAGCCCTAACTCCAGCTGGCTACCTCAGCCGCCTACCTCCTATTCCCCGCTCAGGCGAAATTTTTATTAACAAATATATTGCAAATTCAGCATACACACCTGAAACACTTCGCAAGTGGTATACCCCTCACCTGCCCCCTCGATGTCCTTACTGCCGTACCACCACTCCATCAGACCTCACACACCTAGTTTGGTGGTGCCCAGCTTTCGCCACGCACCGTACATTTAAATCTCCCCAACCCCATCCCGATCCACAACAAACTGATGCACAACTATTATATGAAATAGCGGTTTATTCATTTAAAAGCGGTCTGGCACGGGTTGTTTGAGCGGGTCCTCCCCCGAACGAACTGGTGTATGTGCTCTAACCCTATTGCGATCATCATGAACTGGCCCATGAATTGCAGGTTCTAAGAACTGGCCCAGTTATTGAGTCTACTGAGAACGACCAGCATTTATTTGTTTTTTTTTCTCTTACCCTCCCTCCCCATTCCTTTCCCCCATCGTGACCAGTGGTCATCCTTTTCTATTAAAGGCTGTCTCTCTCTCTCTGTCCGTGCCAAGACCGTCTTCTTCCTTCTCCCTTCTTTTCACTCCGCCATTCCCGCCAACCACCGCACGCGCCCTTCTTTTTCACTTCTGTCCCGTAAGCAGCGCCTCTTCACATCCACCTAAAAGGACTGAAAGATAGAAAATACGACCCCTAAAATACGTGCATACATGGCACAAACGTCCAGCAAGGATCGACGCTTTTGAAACCGAACTTTTGAACAAAGCGGCCATTACGGCCAGACAGAAGTGACGCAGGTCTTGAAAAGGAATGGAAGATCAGCTGTAGATCAAGCAGGAAGGTCCTCAACCTAAAAACAGATGGCAGCGTGAAGAGGGCGAAAATCGCTGAGCTGTCAGAGTCAACCGACATTCAGGTGACCAGTAGGGAAATAAATGTAAGCCTATTTGCCATCCGCCGGGTTGAACTAACTAACTAACTGCATGACACACGAACCCAGACCCAAAATAGCTCGATTCCGGAGGAGAGCTAACAGGGTGCATTAAGCCATAAGCCTCCCACGTTTAAATCACCTACCACAACAATGGGCATGTCATCGGAAGTGGCATTAAACCCTGCGGTGCATGCATGCCCGCTCCGCCAGGCCAAACCTGTGCATGCCTCACCGGAATTCGGGGATGTTCGTCTCATTAGCCGTGAAATACACCGGCGAAGGGAGAGAGAAACTATATGCGGGCAGACTAAGATCGATCATTCTTGTGCCAGAAGAACTATAATTACGCAATGGCTGGGAGCAGAAACGCGGTCCTGTTATCCAGCGTGAGAGGAGGCCGGGGTGTCAACGTTGCCTGTAACTACGTCGCTCGACGGTACACACCCTGTGTCTCATCAGTTTATCAAATATAATGGGCATGGGCCGGAGGCAATTGCACACCTCTAACCCATACGGGGGCCGAAAAAGTGTTGGTCTATTTCGCTGGGGGTGCTGGCATGCCCCTGTAACCCTGCTTCTGGGGAGCGCGAGTGTCGACTTATGGAGGGTGGTAGAACTGGCCTTTCGCGGTGGCCCCAACCTCCACGAGGTTCCCGCTAGGAAACGGCGGAACTTCCGAAAGAGGGAGAAGCTAGGCTAATAGGGGTCACCCACTGGCTGCGCGGCATTTGGACAGCAGTCGCAGGGGTGAAAAATCCGAGTGCCATTACTTGAGGAGACCGGGCAATTTCCCGCGGATCTCCACACACCTCTACCGGGGGAGGCGGGTGGTTTTGCTTTCCGTCACACCTAGAGAGGAGACAGGTTGGACCTCTGCGAGTGGGTTGGAGGGTTAGCCATCGGCGCCCTCGATGGAGCACGAAGGCGTCGGTGCTGCCCCACCCCAGCGATCCACGGGCGAACCTTGCAAGGCGGTTTGGGTTCCCGCGGACAAATCACATCCCCTGGGATCTTATCACCCGACGGACCGATCAACCTGTGGGAACTTCTTGATCAGGCCTGCTTGTTCAAACCCGTGCGACTGATGGGTTAGCAAACGGTAACCTGCAGGTGCGGACTTAGGGATGCCCGGAGGGATCTATCACTCTTCGGGTGGTCCAGTGCCCTGTGTCTCTCCCTTCTAGAAAGTCTCTTGGTTTCCCACCAGAGGCCGGCGGATGTGCAGGCCGCCCGTTCTCGATGACAAAACGTGCTTCGGACCGATGAGTCGGATCTTTCACGGTCTTGGTACGTCTGGCGTGGCAACCTCTGACTATTAGCCAGAGGCCCCGCCAGACGCTGCTTGTCCGGTCACCCACAGGCAGCAAAGCCGTTCACCTGCTGGACAACGAGGGCCGCTGACGCGATAGTGTCGCTGGGAATGGCTCTAAAGCCAAACAAGAATGATGTGCTCACGCCGGCGTTCCAACCGGGCCAGTCGCTTTCAACTGGCAGACACCCGCAGATAGTTGGCGAGGCGAAAGTTGAAGTGGCAAAGGCCGTGGCTACATTCGCGGCGGCGGCTATCAAGCGTTTTTAAATCCATTTGCGTTGCTGTTGATTTTCCGTAATGATCTCATAACGGCGCTACGGCTGCTGTCAGCCCACTGCGGAACTTGTGAATGAGGCATCAGTGGTGGCGAGGGGAATAACCGTTCTGATAACCGTTGTAAAATAGGGGTCAGCGGTGGAGAGGACGAGCGCCAGAGCGGCGCCGAGTAAATCTGCTTCACCGGAATGAAAACTGAAAAAAAGGGGGTGAGACATACTGCTTCGCCGTAAAAGCAATTTGAGTACGTTGCGCGGCGAAGTAAATGCTGAGCCGCGAAACTAAAAATAAAAAAACCTGTACCGAGAATCATGCCACACGCTTTACTTAGTGCCAGGAGGCCATTGTGTATGACAGTACACTTTGTCTTGGTCGCTGGTATATTGGGAAACCGGAAGATGCGTGACCGAACGGCTGCATCAACATGCGAACACTCAAGGCACGCGCGGGGAGTTCATTGCATGGTTCATTGCACATCGTGCGGTTACTTGCCTTGTTTAGAAGTAGTACAGGGATGGCGGCTTGCGGGAGATACGCGAAGCGTTTCAGATTGCTGTAAAGGACGACAACGGCGTCAGTAAGCCGTCGGTGGCCTTAACAGTGAGATGAAGCGCTTGAAAGGGTGAACATGCGTAAGTGCAGAAACGACGGGACGTGATTGCGTCTATCTTACATTTCTGAAATCCTGTTTTTGTTCTAGTTTGTGTGGGACAGACGTATTTATTTGCAAGCCGCAATAAATATGCTCAGCTTTTGTTCAGTGTTAGTAAGGGCTTCCTCTACTCTTGGTGTTTTTCTCGCGCTGTGGTTTTTTGATGTTCCGAAACAAAAACTGAAACAGGAGAGGCAATTTGTTCTATTATTGAACGCGAAGCTGAACTGTTACATTACCTGGACGGGTTGAGGTATGTGCACGGTCTGCTAGCGTCCACATCAGGAGCACAAGCGTTGCGTCAGGAAACGCGCCCCCAAGACAATTGAAGCTCCATACACACACAGGGCCTCCTCGATTTACCAGTCCTGAACGGTCCGCGGCAGTCCCGCAGTCCGAGGACTGCCTTCGGACCGGAAGTATTATAGGAATACATGGGAAAATCGAGCGCTTGATCGCGTCCCGGGCAGTCCGCGGACGATCCGGGACTGATAATTGAGGAAGCCCACAGTTTCCGCTGGCGGTGATGCGTTCTGCAGCGGGTGCGTCAGTAAAAGTCTACAAGCGGGACAAACATCAGACGTCTGGCCCGCAGTGTCAATTAGCATTCAACTTTTGGGGAGGCAGTGTAGTATAAGCGCTGATAGGTATTGCGGAACTAGCCGTCGCAAAGTGTTTGCCATTCTGTCGGTAATTGAACCCTAGCATGGCGCGCTGATGTTCCGTCGTGCTGAGGACCCGGAAGCCGTGCAGTGCCCGGCTGGAGCTTCCTCCCTGCAGCCAGGCCTCAACGGAGTGAACATCAGCTTTGGTCATTGGCAGTGTATTGTATATTGTATTGTATAGTGTATTGTATTGTATAGTGTATCGTGTATTGTATTGTATTGTATAGTGTATAGTGTAGTGTATAGTGTAGTGTATAGTGTAGTGTATAGTGTAGTGTATACTGTTTCTCTATTAAAAAATAGCCGCACAGAGTACTGTTGATAAAACGCGTACGTCATGCGAGCTACCGCGTGCACGGATTGCTCGTGGCAACGCGTAAAGCCAGCACCTGTAGGGGAGGCTTTGTGTGGGATTTACAAGAGTGCTTGCAATGAAGCTGAGCCCTTTTAAGCGCTGCTAAGTGTACGCTTGCATTGAAATCAGACAAAATGCAGCCACACGGTAGTCTAATAAATGGCTTGCGTGCCAAGACTGGTTACTCTACCACCATTGAATCGAATGCTGTAACCGTAGCGGACGCATTTCTGGATAGCCGCCAATATTACTTCGCATGGGCAACATTCCTGAACACTTGAATATATTCCTTCAGCGTTTTTGCCTTGCTTAACAAAGCTTGTTAAGAGGTTCATAATTTTGCGTTTCTGAACGAATAAGCCCAGGGTTTATGACAATACATTAGGAACCCACTTAGCAGAAACTTCCAGTTTTTTGAGGATGTTAGTTTTTTTGTTTGAAATGAGTTCATGAAGGCAGCGAACAATAAAACGTTAAAGCGGCTGGTGTCAAGCCTTTTGTAAATGAGGTTGAAAAGATTGACGCAGCTTGCACGTACGGTGCACGGCTGTAGAAACGGCAGAACCGGGGGCGAGCTAGCTTCTGGTTTGGCTAAGTCTCGTTTGGCCTTGCGATGTCATTGTTCGGCTAGACTAGGTGTTGGGGGGTGAGGCGCACTGGCCGTTCATGCCACCAATAAATTTGAGGACTTGCTGTTGGAAGTTCTCCGTTACTTGAAGCCCGGGGTCGTTTTGACGGTGATTCAGCTTACTCCACATCACGAGCGCGTTACTCGAGATCTCTTCCTCGCCTTCTTTACGCGCGATACTCGGGGTTGGGGGTGCAGAGGTGTAGGTGGTCAAAAAGCAGGGTGAGGAATAAACGTTCTCGTAAAGCAGTAATTCCAGGGGAAGTGGCCTCATTCCAGGACCCCTGGAGTCCGTGAAGTTTGTTGGGGTATTTACCATCGAAAGTTCGTCACCGGGGTACCACCTGGACTTTGCGATCTGCCAGTGCTCAAAGAAGGTTAAAAGCAGGGGGCGGGTGGGGCGGGTTCTTGCTCTACCACCACAATACGGTACACGGTGGCCTGAGCCTTGAAGAAGCGGCATTGCGATGATGGATCATAGCTATCTGATACGTTCTCGAGCAGTGAGACGACGGTGTTCGCGCTGCGGTTCTTCCCCGGGAGTTAAACTTCTTCGGCCGGCGCATGTTTTTCGGGAGAGTAAGCGATGTGCTCTGCGTCGGGTCACGAGGTGTGTTTCGCCGACGCAGTGATCTGAACTTACCGCGTTGGCGCAGTGACGTCATGGCTGGGCAAGGCTTGGCTCCGCCTATGCAGCTGCGCAAAGATCGCGCCGGGTGCCTTGCACCTGAGGAAGTTTTGTATTTTTGTGCTAACACCCGCGGACCAAGCTCAAGCTAAAACAGCTGCGCTGTTAAAATAATGGTAAAATGGTAAACAGGCGATTACCCAGCTGATTGTCCACCGCGGGTATGATAGATGCCACGACGTGTATTCCTGTGTCTTGGTGGCACCGGGGTCTCATACAAGTAAAACACGTACAAGCGACTTGTGGGGCTGGCGATAAGTCCCTGTGCGATACGAAGACGCTTCATAAGTTCAGCAGGCTTGCACTGGAAATCGCGCTTATGAATGAGAAGGCTAAGCCTAACTTTTTTTGCTAAACTTACAGGCAATTTTGAGGCCCCACATTAGGAGGTGATGAGGGGCGCTTGATGAGAATTGCCCCCTTTTATGGGGGACCCTGGCCACGCCTATCCTCGCTGCGTGATTTTTCGCTTAAGGAGCATTACATTTCGCTCAGAGCAGTGCCTTAACGTCACTTATCGACGCACTGTGCGAATTGCGGCTGCGCTCCGGCCGTCACCGACATAACAATCTTCTTTTGACGCGGTGCAGATGCCGCCTGGAGAAATGGCAGAAGGCTACTGCGTACAGAAACATGCCGATTTGTGTGGTAGTGCGCCATCCATGTCGCTTCTTAAAGCAAAATGACTGTTTCTTCAGTGTGCTTTGCGAGACAGAGCGCCTGCGTAGACGCTTTATTGGGTGTCAGTTTGCATTCTCCTTAGGAGCAAGCCTACTATGTTTCACACTGCTCCAGTGAAATTTCTACGGTGGAGCGCTGGCCCTGTCGCTTCTTTGCGTTGGCGTTACCCGTACTGCGCTGCAAAGGTGAATATGTGCAAACTCTTTCCATTTTCATCGTAAGTACAGTCCATTTGCAGATGCCTCCTAGCGCGTTCACCTGTATTGCATCTCGATGGAAGCATTCACGGTGGTCTTGAACCGAGGCCTGAGAGGTAAGATGGGACATCACACGTTATCACCAAGGTGATGCCTTTGCGAAACATGCGTGAGCTTGAAAGGTCAAAGACAACTGCTTCCAACCTCAACTGCGTCAACTATTAACAAGGTGTATACGAGCCGTAGGCCATGTTATCAAAATGCCGTAAGAGACATTTACTAAAGTCGTTTTTTTTTCACTCCAGAAATTCATTTATTCAACCATTCATTTATACTGTAACCTCAGTGTGGGTTACTAAAGGAGTGGGCTTTTTCTTTTAGTTTGGGCTTTTAAAAGGAAAATTGCTAGGATGCGTCCAATAGCAGCGCTTTGCTGTTTTAGGGTAGAGCAGGTTGCTTCAGAACAAAGAGGCTTGTGCGGAAGTATACGCGAAAGGGTGGGATGTGCGTGTCGTGCTGAAAGGAAACAAAATACGCGGCACACAGCGTTGGAATGTGAGTATCCATCCAAATATATACGACGAAAATATTCCGCCACACAAACTTCGGATTTAACGGTAGCACACGGGGAGTTAACTAAACGATGGGCTAAACGAATATTGGAATGCTGGTAGGAGAAGAGCAGTGAGGGAAAAATTGCCTAGGACAGCTACCGCCTGAAACGGAAGAAATTTGTGTTGAGCTTGAGTTTAGAGCAGCGCCAGAATTACACCAGGAGTACGACAGATATTTTTATTGGTAAGATGAGACGTCATTACTCCGTTACAAAGGGGATACCACTAGCATTCAACCAATAAGTATATTTTCTGGTGTTCTGGGAATAAAGGGTCTTTCGTATGACACTACAGCCGGTGCGTCTGTCCGTAAACACCTCAAGGAATAATTCACAAACAGGAGTAAGTGAAACTATGCGGTACACAACTACTTCGTACGTATGGACCACTTGACGTGGGAACTCAGAAAATCTTAAGTTTACGGAAAATAAATATTTCATGGCATAGGACAGGGAAGAGTCATCATTCGGGCCACGTGTAAGCACTAAAATATTTGCTCTTCACCATAGCGTCGATGCTTCCCGGGTGAAATTAATTTCGACCTGTTTAGTTCCTCCAACCAGGGAAATTCGTGAAGGGTATGCACGCAGAAGAGTTTACATTCGAGGCTTTATGTGAATTATAATACGTGCGCATTCTGTTTCTGCGTATACTGCATTGAAGAGGACCTTTTGTCAGTCTGCGCTGTGTGGATGCCCGTTACAGCTTCCGGGTGTGCGCGCGTGCGTACAGATACGCGGAACGTAATTTGTGTGGGGTAATCAGTGTGTCCTGAAATTGAAACCTTGCAAAGCTACTTACACTAGCTCACAGGACGGAACATGTCGATTTCTCCACTGAGTTGTTTGCGCTGAATGGCTGTATAGGCGTTAGCATGATGGAAATAAAAATCTTTCAGACGGAGAATATTGAAATACATTATTTAGATTACCCCGTATGTAAGGCAGCAGTAGGGGCCTTTATGGTATAAACTTTTCACGTGTTTATCAGTTGCCTGCACTTGCTGCTCATGCGATCTAAACGCCATGATTAAGCGTAATATTATGGGGCGCAAAAGATGGATTCGTAAAACAAGCATAAATAAAATGGTACCTTGCTACTTTTAACCACAAGAAGAGTTGTGTGCCTTACTGCTCCACTCACTTTTTGCTTTGAGTTATAAAATTCGTGCCTATCTAGGTATTTACCTTCTTAGCAACGCACCAACCTGAAATCTGTTCTTTCAGGTGCCGCAGTAACGAGCAGTATTGAGCCTGCAGGTTCATTTACAGTCAGGCGGTTGAGATTTCCTTGCAGGATGGCTGACAAGATCAATTATGTAACATACGAGTAGTATCGGCTCTATTTTCTCCAATTATGTTTTGCTGAATCCTTTGTTGTCAGCGAGACACCATGTATAAAATACCAGGGCGGCAATTGGGACAAACCGGCGTTTCCCTATACTTGGGAAACGCCTGTTGCTGGCAGTTGCGAAAGTGAATTCAGGTTCGAATGCAGCTGTGTATCGCTAAGGAAACGTCGGTGGGGACGGTGACAAACAACCCGCAAGCTACCCAATCTTGATTTTGATCGTCTGACACTGCGTTCATCCCAGTGAGATTGCTGCGGCTACTGATAAAATGGCAAAAAAATGGCACTTGAAAAGATGTATGGCACGACCTACCGGGGTTCGTCCGCTCCAACGTTGGTCCGCTCGGCGGGATGCGTTTAAAGGACAAGGAGTACAGAAGGAGTGCACGGTACTGAGAGTGTTCGCAGACGCCTAGCCGTAGCTTTCCCCGTAGGAATGCGGTTCTCGCAAACGGGCAGCGACGGTGGCGGAGGCAGGGTATTTCATACTTGGCGGGAGTAACTAGGACTCTCTTGTCACTACGTCGTTCGCTGCTACAACCCGTCACGTCTCCTCGGAGACTTTCGGCCGGGGGCACTTGCACACCCCTGTGACCCATGCGGGCGCTGATTTCACCTGGTTGGTGCCCTTACATCCGGGGGAGGTTGTATTCCCCTGTAACCCTACGTCTCGGAGGGGGGGGGGGGGGGGGCGAGCGACGAGTGACCGTTAATCCGCGCGGAAGCAGGGGATAACGAACACATTTACCCAATGGCCGGGAGCAGTAACGCGCTGCTGTTATCCAGCGTGGGAGGAGGCCGGGGTGTCAAAGTTGCCTGTAACTACGTCACTCGACGGTACACACCCGGGTGTCTCATCGAGTTCTCTTTTTGAGTGAGACGAGGGTTCGCCGCTAGGTGGCGACTAGTATGGATGGCGCTCACGTTGGCTCTGTGTTTTTGCCGCAATAAGTGCGGTTCAACCACCCCCAGTGACCTACGAGTTACACCATCGTGCTTGTAAAGTGTTCCGCTACACCACGGTGGAAGTCCCACCTCGAACAGTCCTCCCGAGAACCTTCTGTGAGTCACGAAGATTCCTTGGTGAGCTAAGCCTACCCAGCGACACGTCATCGCTGCCGCCGCCGCTGCTGCGGCCCGCGATGCTGGGCCGCCAGCAGGGACCTCAGAAAGGCCCCGCTGCCACGACGTCGCGTCAGAAGAAGAAACTTTCGGCTGAACAGCGCATCGCAGAGGTGCAAACTGGCTCATCACGACCACTAGACTTGACCGGACGGCCCCCAGTCCCTCCCGACCCAGACACCCAGATGGACCATGATCAGCGCGTTGAAGACAGCGGGGACAGTGATCCCGGACCTGTCTGGCAACGCAACCAGACGAGTGCCACCGCAACTATAACCAAGACAGACCGGGTAAGTCGGCCCCGTTTACTACTCACGCTCAGACCACTGACCAAAATTAGTATCAGAGACATCCCTAAAGGCTCCTTTGCACACCTGATCGGCATTACAGCCCCTCAGACCTATCTCTCTGAAATCGCATCTCACAAATACGATGTCGCCGGCAATTGTATACACATTACAGTGTACGATGAGGAACACGCCCAGCGTATCGTTCAAACCACAAGTATACAAAGTCGTCACAATGGCAAAATCATCGCCATCCCCGTCGAGGTCAAGGAATCGCATCACCGCCCGAACACGACACGCGGAGTCATCGAAGTCGAACCGAATGAGTCTAATGAAGACATCCTGAGGTGGCTTCGATGTGAGCAAGCTAAGGTGCTTAACGCACAAAGAATAGGCAAGACCAACAGAGCAGTCGTCACTTTTGACTCTCCAACCCTCCCTAAAGTTGTGAAGTACTATATGGCAATTGTCAAAGTAACAGCCTACTCCCCGAAGCGTATGGTATGTTACAATTGCCACCAGATCGGGCACATGGCGAAACACTGCCCCCACCCTAGCGTCTGCCGCACATGTGGCAGGGATCATGATGGAGACCAGGAATGTGCCCCCACCGTTTACTGCGCTGCATGCAAAGACGTTGGTCACATAGCAGTCAGCCCGAAATGCCCAAGCCGTATCCCAACTCCTTCGAACACACCAGGTAACGACGCAGCCCGTGGTATTTCATGGGCTAACAGAGTGGCACAGTCCAGCAGCACTACAGCCTCTAATGGAGAGCTCCCCATAGCCTCGAAGCAAGATCACCAATCCTCGTCTTTAACTGCGTCAGTCAGCGCAGAAATCCTTGCTCAACTTGCCTCTTTACGCAACGAACTCCAACAACTCAGGAAAGAGAATCAAGAACTCAAAAAGGCCCTTGCCGAAAAGACAAAACCAGCACCTCCGCCCCAGCCACAGTCCACACCTCCCAAAATTTCTTCAAGACGTAGCCGGAGCCCCACCTTTAAGCGCACGCCCACATCTCAGTCCAGAATTGACCCTGAACTCAAGGAATTGCTCAACATTATCCGATCGGACGTTCAGAAAGAACGGGCCGCTCGACAAGAAGACATTAGCAAAATTCGTAGCCTTCTAGAATCTCATGTAACGAAAACAACGTCAATGATACAGACCATGACAAGTCAGCTACCGCAACAAGACCCCAAAGAGGAACCACCTCGCAAAATTCCACCACGTACAAGTGCGCAAGGTCAGTAGTGGCTGCACCCATAGTATTACAATGGAACTGTCGAAGTTTTTTGCAAAATTCACCAATATTACTGCAGAAGATTCAACAACTTAAACCGCTGTTTATTCTCCTTCAAGAACCCCGAAGCATTCCTAAAATCAATGGATATGTTACGTATTCGGACCCTGCAATAACATGCAAGCTAACAAGCCCCCGAAACTCTGCCCCTCAAGCACCAGGGTACTCCCTGATACTGGTTCGACAAGAAATTGCATGTCATCAGATCAAACTCCCTGGACTTACCTCGCAACAGCACGAAACAGTAGTAATCCGTGGCAGACTTCCTAATGGCAAAACAGTTCTTGTCGCCTCGTCTTACTACAAGCCGATCACTGGATCTGCTCGACACACCTCTTTTCAATGGGTCACAGAACTCATGCACCAATATCCTGCCACGCAGACAATAATTGGTGGCGATTTTAACGCCAAAAACACAACGTGGGGATACGCAGCTACGGATGTTAGAGGAAAACTTTTGGAAGAAACGATGGAGATGAACAATCTTATGCTGTTAAACGACCCCTTCGAGGCAACGAGAGTTGGATTGCATGCTTCCCAGAAAGACACCTCTCCAGACCTCACCTTCGCGTCACCGGGGTTAGTAACTACGTGGAAAACATTCGACACCACTTGGGGCAGTGATCACTTTCCAATATCAATTTCCCTTCGTGGTAAGCGAATCCGGACGGCAAAAACTTTGGAACTGACGAACTGGACCTCATTTCGTGAAATTCTCAACGAATCATCAGACCCAGCAACAGACTTTTATACTTTCATAAAGCGTATTCAGAATGCTGCCCAAACCTCTAAAGAGTCCATAACATGCTCTGAGGACACACCTGCCATGGACGGCCACCTAGCAAACTTGTGGAACCGAGCTAAACACCTAACTCGTAAATACAGACGACTAGGGAAACGCCACGTCGACCTAGTGAAACTAAGGCACCAATACAAACTGATTCAAGAATATCAGAAACAATTGGCTCATGAGCACTGGCAAGAGCTATGCTCAACTTTAGGCAAAGAGCGCAAACTCTCGAAGCTTTGGAGGATCTACAGAGGCATGACAGGAAATGGCAAACAACGTCTTCCCCTCTTCGCGACGCTCACGCTCCACAACACCCCGGAGGTAGTCGAGCGGGAGATTATAGCAACGCTTTTCCCTTCAGCAAGTACGCAACCCCGCACGTACCTACCTATCATCGAACTAGACTCGGACGACTCAGCTTTAGACACCCCTTTTACGATGGCAGAACTTCGCACCGCCATCCGACAAAGCAAGGTGAAATCATCCCCAGGACATGATGGAGTCACGTGGCAACACATCCGTAACCTCGACGAGCCTCAGCTAGAACAACTTCTTGGCCTTATAAATCATTCCTGGAACACAGGAGAAATTCCTGACACCCTGAAGCTTTCCCTGGTTAACCTCATTCCAAAGCCTGGAAAAGACCCTTCTGTCATCTCCAACCTTAGACCCATATCTCTTACACCCACGTTATGCAAACTGATCGAACGCCTGATTAACAACCGGCTACAATATCATTTGGAATATGTGAACCCATGGTTTCACCCGTCCCAAACTGGCTTTCGTCCGTACCTAGGGACACACGATTGCCTCTGGCTCTTACGACGGGTAATCAACAGATCCCCGTACGACCGCGGACTTCCCGACTACGTCCTTACTGTAGACCTTCGGAAAGCATTCGACAGAGTAGATCAAACGACGATTTTGACTGAACTCGCCCAAGCCTTCCCCAGCAAAAAAGCACAAGTTTGGGTTCGTAACTTTCTCCATAACCGGCCCATTCAACTCAGCAGCACGCACCCTGGATGGACACCCAATACCTACTACAACGACAAAGGTGTTCCACAGGGATCTATACTCGGACCCGTACTCTTCAACATCGTCATGGCCAAGTTAGCCAAAACTCTAGAACAGGAAACGTCAGCCCGCTTCGCAATATACGCTGACGATATTACGATATGGACGGAAGGTAGAGACTACTCGTCAACATCCGACATGCTGGTCGAACTGCAGGCGGCGGTGAACAGCCTCGAAGCATGCATACCGAAACTTGGCCTAGAACTCGCCCCAGAAAAGACAGAACTTCTAACGGTATCAAGCGATACCAAAACGCACCCCGTGGACCCTGCTCTGCTGTACATTGGAGACACAACTATCCAAGCGACACGTGGCCACGTACGCCTCCTTGGTCTCCCACTTGGCAGTAACAATAGTGCTAAGATATGGTTAAAACAACTACGACAGAAATGGAAACCCATGCTCAAATTAATCGCGAGGCTGTCTAACAAATATGGTGGCGCAAGTCAACAGGCATGCCTCTCCATGGCCCGGACAGTTGCAATCGGCACTCTCGCATATGGAGCGCCAGTATACAACCTGAACAAAACGAACACAAAACACCTTCGGGTGCTCCATAGAGCCACATTGCGTACCATCACAGGCCTCCCAAAACATACAAAAACAGAAGCTCTTGAGCGAGCGGTTGCGCTCCCTCCTATAGACGTAATCATGAAAGAAACTCGTGAACAGGCAGACACCAAACGTGGGCTCACCCGACAAGGGCTCCTTCTCACAGCATGGGACGAGCAGAAGCCTATACCGGTCATCGACCTTCCCATCCCTTTAGCACCCTGGACAATCTCGGAAAACATCACCGGCAATCTCACCAAACCTATTCCCCGCTCTAGAACGGCAACAAGATCTAAACGTAGCCTTCACTTGGAGAAGTCCAAACTTCCCAATGAGATCGACATCTATACCGACGCCAGTGTGGCAACTTCACATATTGGCGTAGCATGGACCTGTCCTGAAAACCCATCCCTTGGAGGTCAACTCTCCCTCAGACACGATGGTGCAACTGCACTGGAAGGTGAACTCCATGCCATCAATGATGCCCTTAATCATATCTGCTATGACCTCAATACCCGACCACCAGCCAAAATACGGATTCTAACGGACTCGTTCGAAGCAATTCAAGAACTTCGCAAGCCACTCTCCCTCAACCCGCTCGGCAACTCTATAATCTTACTCAAAGAACTCCTCAAAAGCCACAACGTGCACATCAGAATTGACTGGACTCCAGGCCACGAGGAAACCAGCCCAGGGAACCAGTCCGCCCACGAGGCGGCACAGGAGTGTTTGAACTTTACGCCTCCACTGGTTCCCCTTTCAGCATCCACACCCACTCCTCCAGCCCTCCTACTTCTCCGGCTAAAGAAACGTAAAAGACAACGTTACCAACAGGTTACACCCCCTGGGTATCTTGCCAACATTGTCTCCTGCAGTAGATCCGAGGAAGTATTCATTAACAAGTTATGCGCGGATGCCGCCTACACTCCTCACATTACCCAGAAATGGACAAGATGCCCCAACACACACCCACGATGCCCCTACTGCAACACTGATGTCAAATCAAATCTCCACCACCTAGTGTGGACATGCCCACACTTTGCCAAACTTCGCCCAGAAAGTTTAACAAACATTAATCCCGACACCCTACCATATGCAGCACATACTGGATTAGACGCATCTTTATTACGAACAATTGCCGCTTTTGCAGTTAAGAGTGGTCTGGCGCGAGTAGTCTAACTGGGGCCGACCCCGGTGAAGACTTCCAGGCCCCCATAACACGAATCCCCTCTTCGAATACGGACCTTGATTAGTAATCCCCTTCCTTCCATCCCTCTCCCCACTCTACGGCAAACGCCCTCCTTGCTCCAATAAAAAGACTCAATCAATCAATTGAGTGAGACACGGGCCGGAGGCTGCACACCTCTGTAACCCATGCGAGGGCCTAAAGGGCGCTGATCCATTTCGCTGGGGGAGCTGGCATGCCCCTGTAACCCTGCTTCTGGGGAGCGCGAGTGCCGAGATACGGAGGGTGGTAGAACTGGCCCTCCAGGGTGGCCCCAACCTCCACGAGGTTCCCGCTGGGAAACGGCGGAACTTCCGAAAGGGGGTGAAGTCGGCTAATAGGGGTCACCCACTGGCTGCGCGGCATTGGACGGCAGTCGCAGGGTGGAAAGAAAGGTATCGATCCTTAAGCAGCCCGGGCAATTACCGCGGGTCTGCACACCCCCATGCCGAGAGAGACGGGTGGTTTTGCTTTTCAGTCTCTCAGTCACACCGCGAGAGGAGATTGGTTGTATCTCTGCGAATGTGTTGGTGGGCTGCTTCGGCGCCCCCCCCCCTGCGATCCATGGGTGAACCCTGCAAGTCGGTCTCGGGTCTTGCGGACAAATCACCCCGGGGGACCTTATCACCCCTCCGACGGATCACCCGCATGACCTTTGGGATGAGGCCTTGTTCAAGCCCGTGCGCCTGATGCGTGAGCAGAGCTTAACCCGCAGGTGGGACTGGGATGCCCGGAGGGACTATCCCCTTCTCCGGGCGGTCCGTTGCCCTGCGTCTCCCCCTACGGGGATGTCTCTTTCGGTTGCCCTCGGGCCGGTGGACGATGTGCAGACTGCCCGTCTCAATGACGAAACGTGCCCTAGACCGCTGAGACGGATGGTAGACCACTTTCCTTGGTTCGTTTGGAGGCAACCTACGACTATTAGTCGGAGGCACACCCAAACGATGCTTGTCCGGTGTAGTGCCGGCAGCAAAGCCGAGGTCCAGGGCTGCGCAAGCCTAATACCGGGGACGTTACCATCGTTGTCCCCGGAAAGGCAACGTAGTACGCTAGAAACGAACAAAGAGCCCCGCTGGATGGTGCTGAAGATGGCTGGGCCAAGGAAACGTAACCCCCGCCGTCAGTATGTTGCTTGTTCAAGATGACGAATATATAGTGGATCATAAGGGAAACGTGCATGCGAAAGGTGGACGCAGAAACAGCAGATGTCTCGTAACATTGCTGTCATAATTATTTTCGTTTTCCATTGGTGTTCTTTCACCTCAGCGACGGATAGGTTTTTTGGACCCTAGGTGGAGGTGCGCGGACGGGCGGAGTGCGGCGGAGGCATCAATGA
Organism: Haemaphysalis longicornis; assembly: GCF_048455015.1. Lineage (NCBI taxonomy): Eukaryota > Metazoa > Arthropoda > Arachnida > Ixodida > Ixodidae > Haemaphysalis > Haemaphysalis longicornis. The sequence continues at coordinate 170,637,331 of NW_027526445.1, forward strand.
GAAAAGCCGATAAGTGTTGGAAGAGTGTTTAGTTGGGAGGAAGAGAGGAATTGCGACTCTAGGAAAGCAACGCAAGGCATATAAAATTTTGGAAATGAGTGTAGTGCGCGGGAAAACGCGGCAGTGAAAAAAGAGTTAAGCATGTCTGGGCACGTGCCGTACCACGCCACCAAGGAAGATGCCTGGTATCATGTGCATGGGGTGCTAGCGCTGATACCCGCTTGAGGAGACGATGTTCGAGTCGGTCGAGGAAGCAGAAGGTCACGATTTTATGTGCAGACTGTGTGCTAGCATCGCACCTCGACGGGCTCGACGAAGAAAAGCAGCAGCTCAGGGTTCAAGCAGAAGAGCGACAGGAGGAACTCGAAGATCAATTGGCGTAGATGTAGGACATGCTGAGGAAGAAGGGCGACTTTCCGGAAAATGGCGTATGTCACGAGGCCGATGCGTTGGGAGTGCTTGAGGCGGTAAAGGGGGAGGGTAACAGGGACGCCACACCGGAAAACGATCACCAAGAGGCGCTGACTGAGACGTTGCGGGAGCAGGTGACCGCGCCGAGGGGCAAGCAGGAAGATGAAGATAGGCGCATTGTGATCACGGCAGGGGACGTAAACATGCGCTACTCCGAGAGGCATAATAACGGGCGTGAGGACAAGAAAGTGAAGGTTCGCGTGCTCTCTGTGCAGACGGTCATGGTAGTGTTTTAAAAGGCGAAGAACAAGATGTGGCTGTATATGGAGGGGCAGTACCTCGTGGTTGTAGCTCGAGGAACCAATGACGTTCTGCAGGGAAGACACGCTGGAGTGCCCAAGCAACCAGAAATGGGAGTGAAGGAGCTTCGGACGGT